>NC_141861.1:9667500-9967500 GCF_024713525.1 Acromyrmex echinatior
ACTACAGAAACCTGTGGATACGTAAGAATTCAATTTGTCTCCATCACTGTGATGTCTTTTATATATATATATTAAAAACTTGATAATGACATCGATTGTTGCATTCATTTTAGACAACGCGCCAAGCTTGCTTGCAGATTTTAAATAGACTCGAGCTAATAAGAAAAAAAATGAAAAATCCGACATGGAAGAATCTTGTTTTTAAAGTGTATGAAGATGTTGATTTATGCGCACGTTATATGTAAATGCCATTATATCTTATTTAACACATCAGTGATATATTACATCATACAATGTCTTAAAGCATTTTAATATCTTTTCGAAAATACTGTACTCTCACCAGAAAGAAATATTTGTCTTATCTTTTGCTTGAAGTAATTCTATTGTAAAAAATGCAGTTTAAATATTCATTTGCATTTCCTGTAATTAGTATTAAGCATATTTATCATGTGTTTTCGGAATGATTTCGATAAATAAAATTTAAACTGTATTTATATAGTGGGAAAATATTCCTTGATGGCTATACACATAATTAATTATTATATAATACATAATTCCATTTACCTTGGCAGGTTGGTGACCGAGCCAACGAAAGATACGATGAAGCCTTATTCCGTTTACGGTGTTACCATTGCCGAAGTAGAGATCGATGTTCTGACTGGTGAGCACGTTATCAGAAGGGTTGATTTGATGATCGATGCAGGTCGAAGCTTAAATCCGATGATTGACGTAGGTCAGGTAGAGGGAGCTTTCGTGATGGGAATAGGATATTGGACTTCTGAAGATTTGATATACGATGATAAAGGAGTATTAACAAATTACAAAAGTTGGGTACGTTATCTTCATCAAATTTTGATACACTTAATGTCGTCAAGACGCAATTATTTTGATTCACTAAATTTGTCATGAATATATATAATTAAATTAGCTGAAATGTTTGACTATTTTCATAGAATTATAAGCCACCAGGAGCAAAGGATATCCCTGAAGATTTCCGCATATATTTAAGCGATAACAACTCGGTCAACGCCGGTATCTACGGTTCAAAATGTAAAGTTAAAACCCTTCTATTCAAAATACATTTACTAAAAATTAAATCTAGAATATATTATATTATACATATTTGCATATAATTGATAAATTCGTAGAAATTCTTTAGAAAAATTTTCAAATTCACCAGAATTTAATCGATTTACAAGCGCGCGTTTCACTAATTTATTTTATTTAAGATGAATAAAATAAGAAAAGAAGAAATAAGAAATTCAATAAAAATAAACAGATTTCTGTGTAGGATATCGTAATTAAAAATATTAAATCAGTAGAAACATTATATCATTGATGTCCGAATAATCCTTAATAATTAATAAAATCCATAATAATCCAAAAATATTTTTACAGCAATCGATGAAGTACCTCTTTGTATGAGTTTCGTAATTCCGCTGGCGATTCGCTGCGCACTGGATTCTGCGAGAAACAACTCATGGAATGAAGATAGGGGATATGAATTCGGTAAGTTATAATCAGAGATGTATTCATATGATTCACATTTTTGATATACAACATACAACATCGACTAACTTTATGATTTGAATTAATTTCTACAGTTTTTGCAAGTATTTAACAGTTTAACCGCCGTTATATTTTAATGTGATGCTTATACCAGAAAAAAATTTTTTAATACTTTTATAATCCGATCTTTCTTTCTTTTTTTCTCTTTAAAATCAAATGAATGAAGCAAAGAGAAGTTGAATTTTATAATCTCATGTTTCTTTTATCATTTTTAAAAACTATTATGTGAATAATACTCTGTTCACATTAATCACCATTCATGATATACATTAACTTCAAGATATGTGGGATAGGTATCCCAAGCATTTTTTTTTAAATATAATATTTCATACTTTTAGATTGACAACAGAGCGCATCGATTTAATATTTTTCTATTAATGATAACTTGACAGATTAAAGTGATAGTGGCTCATCAATATTGAAGCAGTAAATAATAATAGAATAAACATAATGGGAGTGCTGTGAATATCCCACTTATCCACTTGTATTTTCTTTTTATACTTTATCTTTTTTTGAGTTTTTATATAATCAGAGGTTCTTCTCTGCTGTAATCAAGTTGTCTTGTTTATATTATTTGTCTTATTTATATTAATTTTACACTCACACATGTCTCTATTTTATTAAAATGAAACTAATGTAAAATTATAAAAAGTAAATTATCTTTTTTTTTATTTTTGTTATATTTTAATTCTATAAAATAAAATTTAATTTTATGTTTTTTTAATTCAAACATTGACTATTTTATATATTTTTGTCATTACAATATTCATTTCTTGAAAGAAGAAATTAACAATTTTTATATTTTTTATTTCGCTATTTATCTTATCTTGAACTCAATATTTTTTAATGACAATTTTGTCTGATTTATGTTATGAAGTACTATTTAATATTAGAATATTCGTATTTTAACCCTTTTTTAGGTATGAATTCTGTTTTTTAATAATAAATGTTGTTAAGAAATAAAACAGGAAAATCCATAACTAAAAACACGTTCTAGAAAAAAAAACTAAAAAATATTGCCTGAAAGTATTAAAGTTCATTATTTTTATAATTCTCTATCTCATTATTACATTACATTCTCTCATTATTGCGTCACATTCTCTAACTAATGTAAATTTAACTAAAATATAATATTCTAGTAAAAAAATATAATTATAAAAATAAAAATTTTTGGATATTTTAGCACCTATCTACTTGCGTTTCAAAAATCTATCTACTCAAAGATTAATTGAAATCGGACCACAAAAATATAAATTTTGTAGTAAAATAATTAAAAATATACTATATATTCTATATATAATAATTAAATACATAATTCATAGTTTCCTTCATAATTCTTCTTTCACTATGAGTCACAAAAATTCGAACTCTTAAAAGTGCATTTAAATATAAAATTTTAAGAAATAATCCATACCCGATATTATAGGTCACGCACAAAATAGTAGGATTATGCAAGAAATAACGGTGATGAAAGTTGAAAAATATTTTCAAACTTACACATTCTTAGCATAGTCACTAACAAAATATAATTATAACTAATAATTAAATAATAAAATAGAAACCAAATAATTTATAAAAAAACAAATGATCATTAATATAAGATAAAAAATTTAATACGATCGAATAAAATTAATTGCTTAGAAGTATAGACTGCTCTTTTAGTACATAGGTTTTCTATATTGTTTCATAATAAATATTTAATACATAACCACGGTACCCTAATTGTAATTTAATTATATATTTAATAGAAAACTATAAAAAATAAATGTTAGATTATTACTTGTAATGTAGTAAGTTGAGAAAAGATGCGCAGAAATTTGCACTTTATCTTTATACATTTCTTCTACTATAAAAACAATATTAAAACATTTTTATGCGTGTAAAAAGTTATTATTGCACCATGAAAATCACTAATGATCGATGTTTTCCGATACAATGGAATTTAATCACTGTTACCTAGATAAAAAGTATAGGTAACAAAGTATTGGATCAAAAGTATTAATTTAAACATTCTAGATTGTGTTAAACAATCGATGACCCATAGTACCTCCCCCCTATGACCCCGGTTTCCCCTATATATATATATATATAGTAAAAAGTATATATATATATAATTATCTAATCACATTACCAAGATATATATATATAGATATAGAGGTAAATATATATTGGTAATGTTTGTATAATTAGAAATGTTTGCAGATGAACCATGTACCACCGAACGTATACTTCTAAATAGTTTAACCAGCACACAATTCATGGAGCTTTAAGAATAAAAGTGGAAAAGTTCTCAAATAATATAGTATTTAAAATAAGTTTTATATTTAGTTAGTTGAATATTTATTTCATTGAATAATATTTAAATAGAATAATTCAAAAATTTTGTAAAGGATATAATTTATGTATTCATATGTTTTGTTGTTGCGAAATTTTCAATGTAATGGTGATATTATGATTTCAATTAATTAATAAGAAAATAAAAAAAATAATAATCCACATCTTTTTATCTATTTAAAAATATTTTATCTATATTAAAATTTTTTTTATTTTACTAGAAACTGATAATAGTCTTATATACTAAAAATAGATCGTAGTACATTCATATGCAAGGTGTGTTTTCTTAAAAGAAAATACTACATTGCAAAATAAATTTCAACAATGTATAAGTTATATCACTTGATTTATATAATCTTTAATATATTAATGCAGTTTGATTTTATTTCATTCTATATGTGCAATATAAGCTTTGATCTAAAAATTAACTAGCAAATTCTTTTTGCATTCAAATACGTAACTTCAAATTCATAAAGAGGAAAATAATTAAAAATTTACTTTCCCCGTTATAAATATTATACATAATATACTCCATCAATTTCTATTTGATAATATTTGTTTGAGCGTTTGTAGACTCAGACATTATAAAAGTTCAAATACACTATTTATAAAATAGATGTATTAAAAGAGATGAATGTGCATTATGTGTTAACGAATCAGTTGGATACATTATCATAAATATATAGGTTATGAATTTAATTTAGGGGCGAAAATCTGCATTAGCTCTGTGAGCTCGGTTTTTGAAACCGGAGTAGATCGAGCAGCTCGATTGACTAGAAATAATACCGAACGTAGATGAGATGATATCTAACAGAAAAATGCGAGTTGCCGAACGATTTTCGAGATAAAAGAGCAAAAACGAACGCTTCCGATTTGCAATGTCAAACGCACCTATAATTAATGAATATTTAAATGCAGAATTTAAGGCCGGGTTCACCTTAACGGAAAAACGGAAAACGGAAAAGCGGAAACCAATTAGAACTCGCGGAAAGACAGAAGCAGATAAACGAAATGTATCGCCTGCTACTATTGCGAGTTCCGATTGACTTCCGCTTTTGCGTCAAGGTGTGAATCCGGCTTAAGGGTGCCGTCCCATAGAGCGGAAATTGATAACAGAACGGAGCTCGCGGAATCAACAATCGTTCTGCTATTTTCATTATAATTTCACCATTACAATTTGCGGAATAAACAAAAGTTGCACATAACCTCAATATTATTATATATACTGTTGATGTATATTACAGCCATATATTTGTCCATATAATGCGATTGGTTACATACTATTTTTTATACTTCTTCATTAATATGGACATAGCAGAATGTTAATGATTCGATAATTACAGTAAATATGAATGTAGATATTAATTAACAGTTTACGATTCCGTTTATTTTCTTTTTTTTTTTATATCCCATTGAGCAGTAAACGCGACAGTAAAATCAAGTTTCAGCTAATCATAAAATGTTTTATAATTATGTTAAAAATATTTTACTGCTAAAGAAATTCTAATGTTATCAGTTTGTTACATATATTATTATATTTACATTAAAATATTATTACTACATTTTTATTATTACAAGTATTATAAATAACATAAAAAGTATGATTTTATATTATTCCGTCTGTCCATTTATTCCGCTCAATGGAACAAAAGGATTTAAAAAAAGCGTAAGAAAGAAAACGGAATGGCTGTGATTCGTCGTATTGATTCCGCGAATTCCGTTCTGTTGCCAATTTCCGCTCTATGGGACGGCACCCTAATGGCTCCTGCACACGGAACGTGGCAACGCTTGCCGCGCGACGAAAGTTGGCGTTAGCCAACGTCTCGCTTGCTCGGAAGTAATAGATAATTTCTATCGCGCGACAAAAATTAAACTTAATCCAATTTTTGTCGCACGACGGAAGAAGTATTACATCATTTTTAGAAGTTTTGCAAGGTTTTGAGACCGACTTAAAAACATAGAATTATTGGTTAATGCGACAACTTCCGCCGCGCGGCAAGCGTTGTCGTGTTCTGTGCAGGAACTATTAATCCGTCCATTATACGAAAGATAGAACAACCCGCTTTTATTTCTGGACTAATCCGGACTAATCTTTCCAAACTACTGGTCTGGACTAATCATACTATGCCTAATAAGTTTCTTACTAAGAATATCCGCAATTAATTAATAGAAATATCTTAAATAGACGATGTGAGATTAAATAAAATAATTCGGCGCGAAACGAAAAGACAAAAATAAAATAAAATTATATTTCTACGGAGGGCAGGAAGTAACAATGTAATCATTATAGTGCAGGAATAAAAGTGTTATTTCATTTGTGTGTTTTTGTCATACGACAAATATATACAGAACAGAAAGGTCCTCGGATCTCTTTATCCTATAGCCAATAGGCTTGAAAAATTTGTCGTACGACAAAAACGCACAAATGAAATATCACCTTAAATATATCTGTATAAATTGCAAACGGTGGTATTTATTTATTGAAGAGCAACCATACTGGATTGCAAAAATGTGTTTACTCTGTTTTATCCCTTTTTTTTAAACCTTGTGTCCACGATGCTAGAAGTCAGTCCGAGATGAAGAAAGAATTGATTAATGGACATGTAACCAAATTATTCAAATGATTTGTTAATTTTTTCTCTGTCCGAGATCTTGGATCGATTTCTAGCATCGTAGACATCGGGCTTTAGTTATTTCTCGCATTTGGTGAAATGAAGCTTTTTAGTGAATTTTAGAGCAGGGATTTAGTGAAATTATTTTTTGGACTCGTGGTAATACTAATTCAAGATTGGAAGCCAAAATTCAAGGGATAGGAGCCAAAAAAATAAAAAGAAAAAACTATGGCACTGAACTATATGTACACTGGAATGGGCATCGAGAAAAATTCGTGGCCACAATTGATCAGCCGCCATTTTAGTTGGGACGATATTTGAGCGAATCAGGGTATCAATCATGAAACTTTGTCCTTAGGATGGAAAATGAAAATTTTCTTCATTAACTTCAATGGTTAAAATTTTGACTTTTCATTCTCCATCCTAGAGATAAAGTTTCATGATATCCAGAAGCGTTCACACGTGCACTGCGACCGTATCGATTGATGTACTATCAATGTATGGAAATCTATATGGATTTGAATGATATTAGGTGTAGTAAAAAGAAATCCATTATTCTTCCAATAGATGGCTTTAGTAATCTGTATCTCGTCTACGCGTTTTATAGTCACGCAATTTTATAATATTTTAAAGTAATCTTTCAAATATAAAAGTGAAATCACACAGTGCGGAATAGGCTGCAAAATAGAGAATGCATCATTGAAACAACCACTCAGCGCTATTTCGCATTTAATGTTGCGGAATAGCGAGTGCGTCATTGTTTTTATAATAAACCGTCGAGAGGTTTATTTATAATTTTGAGAGGTTAAAATAATTTGATGCTGATTGATATGATGAAATTATGTAATGTCGAAACGAATGAAGCAAAATGACAAAATCTGAATGCATAAATATAGATACCAAGATAAAAAAAAATAATGATGCATTATGTGCGATTTCAATGTGCCCTTTTCCGCGCTTTTCCATCACGCCAGTGTTTTGTGTGCTATGTTCACACGATGCGGAAAAATGATAGTAAATGCATTAAAACAGTTCAAAAAATTGTTATGAGATTATAAATATTAATTGTAAAACATTAAATATTACAACAGTGATAATTGTTTTTACAATTTGAAAAATTATATTTCATTTTAATAAGCAAATTGTTAACATAAAGTTAGTAATTTTTAAATTATATTCATGTTGGATATATCTTTGATGCATCATGTGAACATAGCATACAAAACTTGGATGATGGAAAAGTACGGAATAGCGCTGATTGGTTGCTTCAATGACGCATTCTGTATTCCGTAGTCCTATTCCGGACCGTGTGATTTCACCCTTATATTGTACATCACAGCGGAGATGCCCATTCCAGTGTATATAGTTCGATGAACATGGTTATGTGAATCAGATGTATATTGTTCTTTCTCTTAAAAAAAAAAAAAAAAAAAAAAAACAGGAAACTTTACGCAAAAATATTCATGATATGACGTTAAATTTGCATAGTAGAGTTTACAAAATCACGTTATGATTTATTTTGTAATAAACTCTCAATTCAGGCCAAGATAAGCAATATTAAAATCTAACCTATAATATTAAAAGATAATATCAAGCAGCCAATTCAACTTTTCCTATGTGTATTTATCTTATATTACGAATATAATACTGTAAAACATGAATCTCCTCCCAAAAGCACATGAGGAATTTAGTCACGCGGAATACTGGAACACATTCTTCAAAAAACGTGGCAAGAAGGCATTCGAATGGTAAACATTCTATTTATGTTAATAATGTTATTTTATATTTTTTTTAGTAACTTAATGTTTATTCATTTTGTTTGGCTTTAGGTACGGTGAATATCCAGAATTATGTGAAATACTTGTGAAGTATATCAAAATGAAAGATGACATTCTGATCGTTGGTTGCGGGAATTCTACATTAAGCATGTCTTTATATGATGTTGGTTATAGGTATAATTTCTTTTGTATGTGTGTGTATATATATATATATAAATATATATATATATATATATATTTATATAAATCATAATTTGCTAGGTTTCTAATGTATAGTCAATATTTAATTCAATCACTTGTATTACACTAGATTAGTATATTAAAAGTGCTGTACATGAAATTAGTACAGTAAAATATAAAAGTATATACATATTTAACAATTAAATACTCAATATAAATGATATTGCCATGTTTAACAAAATATTAGCAGAATATATATGTATTATTTCATTGTCAAAGTTGATTAGACATTATGTTACTGCATTTAGACTTTATATAAAGCAGCCTTTAACATGTACTAATCCAGTATAATATACAAAATTATCAAATTCAATTTTAAGTTCCTATAGAAAAATAAATCAAGATTGATATTACAGAAATATAGTCAATATTGATATATCACATATTGTGATTCAACAAATGCGTGATATAAATAACGGTACAAGACCAGGTCTAGTATACGAACATATGGATGCCACACAAATGACATATCCTGATGGAAAATTTAGTGTGGTTCTCGACAAAGGTACACTGGATGCTCTAATGCCAGATACCAAAGAGGCAACATTGTCTATAATTGATAGATATTTCAAAGTAAGTTTCTGATTAGAGAAATTACTAGAAAAATTTTTTCAATAAACTAAATTAATTAAAATTTACTTTAGGAAATCACACGAGTGTTACGAAACGGAGGCAGATACATCTGTATATCGTTGCTCCAAGAGCACATCCTACGTAAACTTTTATCATACTTTCCTACTTCAGGCTTCATGTTTCGCATAGCACGATGTCACGAAGCCGAGTTGAAAGCTCGTATAGAAGAAGGCAGTTCAGTTCCTGTCTTTGTGATCGTTGCTACAAAATTTACTAAATTATCCCAGAACGTATGTTGTAACAAAAGATCTTTAGAATTCTTATGTTGTCTTATCTTAGCCTTAGCTAAATGAGCAAGTTAGTCAAACTTATTTTTGTAGATTATAATCTTATAGGTTCTCGAGATAGCTCTGGTCGATGGCCCACCGGAACGATTATCTACGACAGACGATGTGATATCCGCTGTATTATCTGCACAACAATCGGCACTGGTGTGTAATAATCTTTATAAGAGAAACGTTGCTGATGTGGGAGAAGTATCGTTGGATTTACATCGTCCAGGTGATAAGCATCCACGATATACCGTCTATGTTCTCGATCAACCACGCATACAGGGAGCAAAGACATACGCAGCTTTCATTGTGCCACAGGGAAAGTACGTTTGATTTATTAGTTGAATAAATATTTTACTATTGAGTCCTGTCACTATATATTTTTCTTTCTTGATTTAACAGAGAAACAGATTGGTTATTCAGTACGAAAGAAGGACGACAACAAGTCCTGAAAAGCGCGCAGCGAGACAGACTCGCAATTGTCACCTTACGTAGAGAACACAAGTTTGATAATTGGGATGCCGTGAAAACAGAATTAGAAAATTGCGTTCTTAACTTAGCACCGGCTGGCTTGTGTGGCAAAAATGATATTCCTTTTCTTTCTTTGGGTTCAGATGTTGGGGTTCGAAATATTTGCTATGAAGGAAAAAGTGACATCAGTGGATCGTTTGTTATCGAAGAAGTAGAGAAGGATGGCCACGAATTCAGGCGGCTTGTGTTCTTGAATAATCCTTATGTCATTCAGAGCGAAGCCAGACTAAAAGACGGTACTAATTTATAATCAATTTGGAAATTCTATAATGACACACAATGATTGCATAGGATTGTGACTGATGACAATTATTTACAGCAAAATCTAGACGTGGTAAAACGAAGAAAATTGCTGATCCTGGATTTTTAGCTTGTGAACATCATATATATATGAGCACTGGAGTAAATGCAGTAATCGATTTAAAAGAACAAGACAATATTATGATTATAGGACTTGGAGGTGGTGGTCTTTGCATGTTCTTACATCAATGTTTTCCTAAAGTATGTATTTTTGGATAGGATTCATCATTAAGTCGTTAGAAATCTTTTTCATAACATAAATCGAAAATTTTAATTTTTTCAGCTAAAAATTACTGTAGTCGAAATTGATAATACTATGTTAAAAGTAGCTACCGAATACTTCAATCTTGTTCTTGATGATCGGATGAAAGTGGAGATCGCAGACGGAATTCAATATATTAAAGACGTTGCGGCATCCAAGACAAAGTATAAGGCGATACTTTTCGATATTGATAGCAAAGATACCACCATCGGAATGAGTTGCCCACCTAAACAATTTCTCGAAATGTCAGTGCTGAAATCAGTTGCCTCGTGTTTAACGAAGAACGGTCTTTTTATCTTGAATTTAGTCAGCAGAGACAAAAGCCTAAAACAGAAAACTAAAGATGATCTGAAATCGGTATTCCAATCAATTACTTGTCATGACATTCAAGATGAAATTAATGAAATTGTTATGTGTTCCGTTGAAAAACACAATCCGAAAGAATGGAAAAATAGACTTAGACTCGCAGCCATTGACTTGAACAAACAAGCAACTACGAGAAAATTATCCTCTTTCAAGGAATCATTTGACAATTCCACACTTTTAGAAAATTTATCTACGGAATTGTAATGCTTTGTACAAATATATTCGTCGTGACAAATAAAATAAAAAATATAATTTCTAATGGTGATTAATATGTATCTTTCAAAATATTTTCTGTCAATGTACTACTTTTCAATGGAAATATTTTTTGTTACTTATTAAACAAAGATCAAACGATTTTGAATGTGCGATAATTTTGATAAATCAAATACTAATTTTATATAATACAATTTTCATAAATTATCTGAAATTAAAATAAAGATTAATTCGACTCACCAATACGATGCGTAGCAGCAGAGTTGTAAAATTCGTTGAACTGTAAAATAGAAATTTATGAAAATTAAAGCAAGATTGAAATTCATATTTCAAAAAATAATTATACAATTTCTTTAAAAAAAGAGATTTTATTTCTTATGTTTAACACATTGTATTTCTCTGAAATACAATCGTTTAAAAAATTTAATAAGAATAAAAGGCTCTATATATATATAAAATACGTATAATATACATTAGATATTAGCCATATTGATCTTTATTCGAGAATATGAAGGCAAAGAAAGATCTTTCAATTAATGTGTTGATTCAAATGATGTCAAGTTTATTGAAAAAGAAGTTGAAAAGAACTGAAAACCATTGGGTTTTTCCGGATCAAGTCGTATTTCACAAATCGACATAATTTCGATTCTAATTTTCTGCATGTTGACATAATGCCAGTTGTGAAGAGTTGGGATAGTTCGAAGAGCCTAGTTGAACATTTGCATCAGCCTGACAAATTAGAGAATGACAAGAGGGAATATAGGTAAAACGCGAGTAAATACTTAGCAATAAGCACGATTTCGATCACAATAGACGTGAGACATAATAAGATGGTAAAGAAGTTTCTTTTGAAAGAAATCAATGCATTTAGATTTTTGAAATGATCGACCAAGTATATTCTTACTCCTCATTTTATTATTGTTTGTTTTGTCTTTAAAATTTAGAGCCATCAGCCAAACGGTTTAGAAGCTTTGCTAATATTCGATGAATATTTAACAACTTCTCAAGAAAAAAGGTATAAAAAAGATAATTTAATTTGCATTATAGGACTTACTTAATTTTTTTAGTTAACTTATTTTTAGAAAACTTATACAGTATAAATTTTTGTAAAAATTCGTGCATCTCATTTTTGCAGTTATACTTTGTAATAATTACAGAAATGCATATATAGCTGCATGATAAAATTGCATGATTACAAAATTATAATTAAAAAATTAAAAATAGTTATGTGATCGAAGTTAATTATTTTGTATTCACATAATCAAGAATATCCAATTTTAGTGTTCTTTATTAAAAGAAATATATATAGCAAAGAAATATATGCAGCATCTGTAATTAAAAGAATAAAGAGAATTATTCCACATCTTCTTCATCATTATCTTCTTGACTGTTAATCTGAAAGTATCGTAACTCGTACGTTTCCTTGCTTTCGATATTACTCACAATCAATCACGCAATTTGTTCAAGTATTTCTTTGTCAAGTACTTGAGATATTTATAAAAACAATGTTTTCCAAATTAGTGCAAATATCGCTCTTCCTATAATTTATAATAGTAAACTTGTAATAGTAAAAAATAAACCAATATTCAATTCTTATTTTAAAACTATCTTAAGATGTCACGAACCAACTAGAGGGACATATTAAGACAGATACATATTAAGAAATTTTATTTTTTTAAGATTTAAGTAATTGTAAATGTTAAACGCATTGAAAAAATATGTTACATATAAAAATATATTAAATGTCATGAATATTTTGTAAAATGTCTAAAAAATCAAAAATATTATATCATAATGTGCGTATTTATAATACAAAATAGCGTGTAGAATATGCCATAAAATAGAAATAAATAGTCAATTTCGTGATAACAATACATAAATAATAAATTGTACTGATTCCAAGGTTGCTCTACCGGCACGGAATCAGAGTTCTGGTGTGTAAGTTCGATATTATATCCCAGAGTTCTGATTGAATAGCTCGTTATTCCCTGTTGGCTGTGCCTATTGTCTGTTATTATGTTTAAGCCTTAACATTACACATCCATTACGGCGACGTGTTGACGTTGTCGACGATGTCACTTCGAGCTGCACTTTTCATCATGCCTCGGGATTTTGTTGCTCACACATGACGCAGTTATTGGATAATATATCATTTCAACCTTCTTTAGCATTCGATGAACAACAAGGATAAATAATACATATCCTACGCATCATAATAATGTGAAACAAAACATGCTTCACGGCTCCAATGCATTAGCGCGATGTTTATTGCGCGGAAGCACGATATCCAATCAGTGTAGCTTCAGAATATAATGTTCGCTAAAGCCTGCGTGCTCATTGGACATCCCGTTGCGTGACGAATATCGTGCTGATATACCAGAGCCGCGATATTTGAAAGATAAACAATCGATATATGTGATATCAATAAATTTTAAATAATAAAAAATAATAAAATGATAGATCGTCAGTTTTTCATTATTGTATTTATATATATATTTTCCGGTTCACGTAATACACTAGCACGTAATACTCTCCCTCAATTTCAAAAATAATTGTATTAAAAAAAAATGATTTTAAAAATTACAATTACGTTTGAAGACAAGTTCAAAATGTGATGCTAAGCGTTTAAGTATAGTCATAATAAATATAATTATAACGAATCGATAGTTTATAATTTATACTTGATTTCAAAAAACACTTTAAAAATTCAAAAAAGTACACTACTTAAACAAAAAATATGTACTTGTATGTATACCCATAAAAATCTACAATACAATATTTATGAATTTTTTGGCAACTTTATTCCTTCATTAATTAATTATATGCAACGTACATTACTCTTTTATATTTACAGAGATACAATTTAATTACAAGCAATTGGAATTCAGGCGCATAAGTATGTAATAGTCACTACAATAATTGACTAAATATTCAACAATAGGCGCAAACGATCTTATATATATATATTTTCCTTCACCATATATATAATTTCTGTTTTTTCACACATACCTTCCTAATGTATAAGTATAATATAAGAAATTATTCAAATATTTATTATATATTATAAATTTATACAAAATAGGAACGTATCTACAGCAAATAAATATAAGTATAAATAAAAAAAAATCATAAATTGTCGTTCTGTATGACACATTGATATGTATGAAAGATGTATTTATAGTATATAAACAAGTGATTCATATGAATATTTAACATAAAGTTTGTTTACAATCTTTTCGTGTATTCTATTACGCTTAATAAATTAATATTGAAAATATAAGTACGGAAAATTGGTCCGGCTAAATAAATATTCATTATTTAATATCAGGATTTTATTTCCATATGACTGCTCCCATGAGTAATCGTTGGAATTGAGATTCAACTCATTTTCTCTTTTCAAAAAGAAAATTTAAACAATCAACTTTATTTAAAACTTCTATATAATATACATATATATATTTATTAAAAATAAATAATAATATGTGTAAGACAAAGTTATAAATGGGAACAGTACACACAAAGTTTATATATATATATGTATGTATGTATATATATATATATATGTATATACATACACACACACACACACATGCCTTCCTCCCACACACACACATACATGTATATATGTGCGAGCAAAGTGTGCAAGTGGACAATGTCGACATTGCCCAAGTTGCCTGCTGTACAATGTCAGCATTGCCCGAGCAATGTCGACATTACATAACATATATATGTGTACATATAAAGCTTGATAAATAGAAATAATGTATACAGAAATTACAACTATTCGTGATTATTATTATCCGCGATATTATCATTTTACTTGTTCTACAATATATTTACATACCTTTTTATACACGTCTATTTAAAAATTCAAACACCCGCATCAAAACGTGACATTAAATTTCTCATTCATACGTTTATAAAAATTAAAATATCAGTAGATATGTGCTATGTACTTTCTTTTTCGAAAAAATTAATATCTTATAATCATGTAAATGACAGATGTCTCGCAGTTAAGACTAGCATAAAATAACCACGCAAAAATAATACAGTTGATGAGACCCATAATTCTTCAATAAAACGTTACTAACGAATAATTAGAATAGAATTTAAAAAATCATTCGCATTATAATTTAACAATTACACACAAGGCATTAAATAATATAAAGCATTAAATAAATAATCCTTGTCGTAAATGAATAAATAACACGAAGATTAACAAATATTATATAATTCTAATAACTGTAAATAAACAATATGTAATGTTCTCTTACGTGATGCTTAAATATTGTGTTTAATTGTTTTTTCGATGGATATAAAACAATGTATTTGACTAAATATTTTTAAATATTTTTATAATAATGCAAATATGTATATAAATAGATATGTGAAAAACTCGAAAATTGCTTAAATCAACTCTACAATTCAAAGCATGCATCTCTTACATTAAATTTTACGTTTTACAATTTTAGTTATCAAATTCTTAGTTATCAAACTAAAGTATCTAATGTCTCTAAACACAGATTTTAAGTATAACTGTAACATATGCAATTGTAAGTTGCTATAAATAATTTTGGGTTATAACATATAAAATATAATAAAATATAATAAAATAGTAATGATACAGTAATTACAGGTCATTTTCTTATTTGCGTAATTGTCTGTTATCTATCGATGACACATATTTTCTTATATTAAATTAAAAAAAAAATACATATCACACTAATGAAACTGTAAATAGTTCCATATTTTCGTTTAATTTTTACAACATTTCATAAATATCATGTACATAAATTCATTAATGACAATAGGTTTCATTCAGTAACGGAAACTACTATAAAATTACTAAAGTATTTTATTGTAACGCATATAAATATAATCGAATTGACAATATATGCGAATAATAATAAAATTTACAATTAGAAAATATATTTCCTACAAGGTCGTGAAAAAAAGTCTTGACCACTGTTCACAAACACCACATATGTTTCACATAATCATTACTTGTAGTCTTTAAATGCACGTTAAGTAATAGGACACATCTTCGATTAAAGTTTAAGTCAGTTTGCATTCTTACTCTTCCTTACTTTTCTGCTTTTAATCCTTCTTTTTTTTCCCTACATCTCCTCGCATTCAATTTGCAACCGTTGCATTTCGCAAATCTCAGAAGGGTTTTATCACAGCACATTTCTTTATCAAATACAAAATGCTGGCACAATCATTATTAATGAAATATCTTCACAATACATGTAAAATTAGTATGTCGACAAAGAAACGTCTGCACGTATACCTCTTTTACATTTAATGCTAAACATACTGTTATATGTCGAAAATTATACACTTGCATTTAGTATTATTTATAATTTTCGATATAGACATAAAGCTAAATCTCAGGAAAAGGAAAAGAATTAAGACTCATGTTGACATCACTACTTATATCTAAAAATCCATGTTTTTATAGAATAAATGTTACTTAATATATTGTTGCTGGAAGACGAGAACGGATCAAAGAAAGCAAGTCAAATAATAATTCATGAAAGATTGAGCAAATAAAAAATCTTTTTTTTGAAAGTTCACATATCTTTAAATTCTTATTTCATTTATAAATAAAATCTGCAAAACAATTAAAATTTTCAATAATTAAAAATTTAGATACACAAAAAAATTTATTATTTACAATTCTTATTTTTAGGAAAAAAAGAGAAACACAAGAGAAATCTGAAAGTTTAATATTTTATCGAATATTTATATCGCTTTACTTGAAGAAATAAAAAATAGAAACTGCAATTATTTGATTGCAGTTATCTTTCTTTTGATCTTTTAACTTTTCTCTCTTTAATTATAATACATTTTAAATATTGTAAGAGTTATTGTTAACAGATGTGAAATGACCAGCATAAAATATGATTTTTTTATATAGTTAGGCTAGATAAAACCATACATTATTTCAATATAAATAGAAAATTTATTTGTTAGAAAAACCAAACTTATCTTATTCTTGCAGCCAAGTAAAATTCAATTCCTTTTTGAAATTTTACATTCATTTAAAATTCGAAAGAGCTTGAACTATACTAAATAATATATAGCCAAAAATTTATAAAATAATGGATAGATTAAGTATACATAATACATTTATGAAGTACCATGCCAATGTTTCATGAATTTGAATCCAAAGTAACAACAATTTTATTCTTAAGATAAAAAGATCTCATTTTTTTCCCACTTTTGATATTATTTTATCTATTCACACGTATAATGATAATAAATTAAACATTAGTTCTTTTTATATACAAGAAAATTAGATCGTTGGTTTTCCATATGAAGTTATCCGATCAATTCCTTTAGTATGCATACATAATTCGTTAATAATAAAATTGAATTGAATTACTTTAATTATACGTTTCTTTTATCTTTGTATCATGGTATCACTTTTAGTTTTACAAAATATCATAAAAGAAAATAATGAAATGCGTATTAATCACCGGTGAACTTAAAAGATTTCATTTTTCTCTTTTGATACTGTTTTATATATTCAGATATACCATTGACAACAAATTAGATCTCTTTGATTATGCAGTAAACGTTGGTTACAATATTACTATTGCTAATATTCTAATAAGATTTTACTTGCAACATTTCGTTTGCTCATTCACTTTCATTCTTTCTTTTTTTCTTTTTCTCTTTGGCGATGATTTATAGGTAGAAATTTAATTTCCGATCTAAAATAAAACCGTAGAAATGTTCTCTAGACCGTTGTAGTAACTGCCGTTGTATTGATTACTAAACAATCATATTATCATATATATCCTAAGCTAATCTTCGTAAGTCATTTTATTCCTCTTTTTCTATTTGTCGCAATTGGTGGGATCACATTTAAATCTCTCGTTGGAGAATGCTTTATAATAAACGTATTTTACGTATTCGCCATTAATATGTACGCCAAACTGATTACGTATGATACTATGATCACTAATAAGTAAAGCGTAATTCTCTGATAACGGCGCATAAAGCTAAGAATTATTACAAAGTGGAAGAAGTGTCTTAAATTTAGGCGATCACGTAAAAGGGTTTTCTTAATTTCGATCTATTATCTATTTCAAAACGTATAAATTATTTCAAGTCTCCCTCTCTAAGTATATATTTTTCAAATTATATGCAGTCTTTAATAAAAAAAAGAATTAAACTTTAATCACACATAGTTTGAATAATTAACACACACTGTTTACTCCAATCCATAGAAAGACTAGTAATTGTGAAATAAAGATCGTGCTTCACAGAAAGTATTCGTACATTAATTCGTATAGTTATAATAAGTTTTTTTTTTAACTCCATTCAACCACTTTTCATTTTCTATCAAATGCAAATATCCCTACATTTAGTTAAATTCGCAAAATTTTTTGGTTTGATTTTGTTTCATATTTTCATCTTCCCTATTTTAATCAATTACTTCAATTTATCGTGCGATAACAAGTATCTAAAGTCTTACGTTTATACAATTGAATTAATTGAATTAAATGAGCAAAACAAGGAAAGTAAGAAAAAAGTAATGATGAAGCAAGATCAAACCAAAAACTTTCACAAATATGCAATATTTATATGGCGATCGAATCGACATAAGAATCGATGCTCCAGTTCGACTTGTATCTGCGACGGATCTATTTCAATCAGAAAAACTTTCTCACCATTTTCTTCAAACCAGTGCTTCTCTTCTCTTTCTTGATTGAAGTAGGCGTAGCGCTACTGCTTCTCGACTCGTCACTTTCTTCAATCAAACCGTTCGCGGTACTCCCATTGGCACGATCACTGATAATCTGCGACAGCGTTTTAAAGTCCGTAGGACTGGACTGAGAGGACCTGTCATTTGAATGCTCCGAATCTTGGCTCCACTCCCATTTTTCAGAATTCGTAGAATTTGTGGAATTCGTAGACAATTTCCTTTTACCTAAGGCAGTTTTCATAAAGGATGGCGAACTCAATCTCGTACCTTTAAGAATACTGCCAGCTCTGAACGAGCCATTCTTTGACGTCTCGTTCTTCCGTTCAACTGTATTCAAACGCGGGCCTGATTTTTCAACGGACCTATTTACGATCACTAATGACGTATTAGGTTTACCGAGTTTACCGAGTTTGTCTTGACGACTAAGGTCGGAATTCATTCTGGATTCTATCTTATAAGTTTTATCTTCTGATGTAGGTTGCGTGATTCGTTCTATTCTTTCTATTTGATCATCGAACCAACCAATGGCAGTCTCGGGTGCGGATTCTGGTCTCTTATCGACCGAATCCTGCGATTCTTTGGAGTGTGGAGGATCTATGGACGATGCTCTTCTCGACGGTAACGTCGTACCACCAGGGATCGCATTTAATACACTCTTGTAATGAACCACTTCTTGTTTCGCATCGATATTAACTGCTTTAGTACCGGCGGTAAGTGCTTCTTTCTTGCGTTTTTTCTTTCGTTCCTTCTTTGTCTCAAAGGGTCGATCATCGATCATCAATTCGTGATATGTGCCGCTAATATAAGAAGCAATCTCGCTGGGTCGCCGTTTCTTTATTTTCTTGGCTGCGGCATGAGAACTAAAATTCTCCGCACTCTTTCGACGCATAGTGTCCTTTCTCGTGTCCGATTCGAGTTTTTCTTCCTCAAAACCTTCTCTTCGACGACAATAAGAGAGAATCAAGATAATAACGATAACTTCCAGACAGATCAACAAGGCGTGCTGAACAATCGCAGATATTCGGCTGCGCCAACTGTCCCGATCATAAAGAAGAGTTTCAACAGATTTAGAGAGTATCACAATTTCTTCCCTCAAAGCGGTGATTTCTTCTGCTCTTTTAGCATCACGTTCTTCGCCCTTTCGCGATTCCTCACCCATAGCAGCTACTGCACGCTCCAATGAGCGCTGCATTTCTTCGACTTGCTTTTTGTAGCGACGACTTAATTCCTCCAAATATTGTCCGCTGAGTGACATGTTTCTTTCTAAAATCTGAAAAAAGAGTATTAATTGCATTAATAATATTGATAATTTAATTGATGATAATAAATAAATAGTTTACATACACATGTTATATTAATGTATTACAGGGATGATATTCAACACAACTTTTTTTCGTATTTACTTTCTAACAAATTTATCAACATTTTCTAAAATAATGTAATTGATAAATATTAATGTAATTGATATTTTTTTTTAAACCCAACTATTCTCTCTTACTTTGATTCTGTTGGACAATCGAAGAAAAACAGACTCTTTCTGAGGAACAACATTTGCTGTGGGCTGTGTCGTCGGCGAAGAGCTAGATGCTCCATTCTGTATGTTAGCCGTGTCGACCTCCAAATCTTTCAAATCGGATAGTAATGAATCCAACGAGAGATGATCTTGAGGCGACAATCGAGCTTCTTGCTCACTCAGATCTTTCACCTGTCTTCCGTCTTGTTCGTTATTTTCTGACTTTTCTGTTTTGACTTGCGTGATAGTTTCGGCACTTTCCATATCAGGCATAAGGGTCTCAGTTTCTTTACTATCGATATTTATTAGCGGAACGTTACTTATAGATAATGTCTCGATAGGAGTTCCTAAAACCGCCAATTCTTCAGCAATCTTCAACGTCGGTGTCGGATTAGAGAGCGGTGCAGCGGTCGTCAGCACTTTCGACTGCAACGTCTCTTCCGTAAACTCCTTACTAGGTTCCAAAATAGGTACAGACGATTCCTTTTTCAAATCTTCTTTGCTGAGTGTCTTCGTAGGTTTGATCTGCGATGCTAAGCTCTCCGGAAAACTGGAGGAAGTCTCTATGGTCGCAATGCTAATATTTTCGCTCTCTTTAACATCCTGAGTCAATGGATGCTGCCGGACTTCCTTGGAGGACGCGGCAGATTTGCAAGCGGAAGAACTCGAATCCAGAGTACATGGATCCGGAGTGGAGGAAGTTTGATGAAAAGTGATATCGACGCGATCGGTATCTTTAGTGGATAAAATATTTTTACTAGCAGCGTCTTTAGATTTATTTACGGGAATTTCGTAACTTGTATTCATTACCACCTTACGTTCCTTTGTTGCTAAAACATTGCACAATGCTACAATATACTCAGGTTTGAAGAAAGATGTTAAAAAAGTCGCCTGGAAATCTTCTGCCAAATTAAAATGCGTCAAATCATCATCTTTTGTTTTGTCCTCCTCTCTTTCCTGCCAAAACGATTCAATTTCTACGCCATGAAGACCACACAATTTTCCTCGTCTTAAAGTTCTGTTTACCAAATCAATTCTAAGCAAATCATCCAACTGCTGATTCTTGCAGCTGACCAGTTGGAAAACACTGGCAAACTTCTGATCGGTACAGTTGCCACAGAGGATCGTGTATCTTGGTGTCGTACAGCTAGTGTACGAATTGTCTAAGATGTTACCGTGATCAATACTTTGTTGGATTTGCGTGATGTTGTTTCCAGTGAGACCACTGGACTTAACCAAGATCTCTGCGGCTTTTTTCACTACACTTAGCACGGCATCGCGTGCACTACCGAAAAGATTACTCGCTGATTCACCATCTAACAACTCCTCTTCGTCACTATCCTCGTCGTCATCTTCGTCCGTGTTTTTCTCTTCTAAGGTCTCATTCTCCGTTTCGGTTTCCAGCACTTCGAACTCGCTAGTGCCATAAGCGCGAAATAATGAGACAGGACAGAAGTGCTCCGAACCATAATGTGATTGGAGTTCAACCTTGATAAACTTGCCAAAGAAATGAGGATGTAGAGTGAAGCTCTGGACGTCTTTCACATCCTTGGCAGTGAATTGACCGACTGGGCTCCAGTCCTTAGTAGGAAAACGATCACTCACGTAGACAGAAAAGTCTTTCGGCGACGAGCTGAAGAGCTCAAAGTTTGCCAACTCGATCTTTTTTGCTTGTATCGCTTCACATAGCTCGACGACAAACCAGACACGCGATGTACAGGCGTTCAGCATATATTCGTCCCGCGTGGACACCAGAACGTTTTTGGCACTATTCGCTTCGGGGTTGGCTGCTACGATTTTGGCGCCGCAGTCTGGAGAAGCATAATTCTTATTACGAATTTTCATTCCGCTTACGCTTCGTCCTGGACCACCCGGGGTCTGCACGGAAGCGTTCGGATGAGCTGGAAAATAAAGAGACAAAATAGATTGTATATTAAATAACAACTATTCTAAATAATAATATTAAATTTAATTTAAGATTCTACGTTTTATCTTCATTATAACAAACATCAATCAATAGAATTATCGATAATTACTTTTTTTCTTTTCGGCCTCCTCCAAACGTTTTTGTGCCCATTCACTGAAAGATGGTATGTCCTCATGTGGCTCGGTGGGACCTGAAGTGACAAGTCCGTTCAAAATCACTGCTGCAGTCTCGTCTCTGCTATCACCGACCAATCGTGCTCTGGCCGCCGTGTCGTTTAATTCTGGTGCCGTGGTGAAGGTGTCATCGATCTTTGATGACAATTCCTCAGACACCTGAGCTTGACCAGCGTCCTCTTCCTCGACTCTTAGCTCTAATTCGTCCGTGTTAATCTTCTGCTCCGCTCTTACGATCACTACAACCTCCGGCGGTTCCTCAGCAGTGATTTTCTTTAGTAAAAGCACTTCTTCCTCGTCTTCGAGGACATCGGTGTCATTCGGTCTCTCTGTCGTCTCGTCGACGATCGGCGGCGGTGGAATCTGCGTTGTTGGCACGGTCTCCTTCAAATGCTCCGATTGTCTGACCTGATTGGTGCCCAGCAATGATGAATTTTTGATAGACGATCGCGAAGAAAACTCATGATCGATTTTCGGCTCGGCTAGATTTTGCAATTCAGCCGCAGTGTCCACCAAAGTCAACACTACCGCCTGGCCAGTCTCAGAGATCCTGCAAATCAGACAGACGTACATAATCAATAACTTATAATGTATACTTTATACATATTTTAATTTATTTCATTAATCATGAAATCTATGAAAATAGATTATTTTTTATTGTTTAACAGATGGAACAATATCAATAATTAAAATTAAATAAATCCTATCATTTCTATTATTCTCTTAAATTTTTCTTCTTAAATTTTTTCCCAATTTTCTTTAATTTTTTTAAAATGACAAAGAAAAAATGTATAAATCATTATACATTTTGTACATTACAGTTTTGCTGTGCTTTTCGCGCTGTATTTGTTATTGCTATAAGAAAGAAAATGGTTTAACTACCTTTATACAGGATGTTTTCTGTAATTTGATCGTTTAAAATATCTTCGTCGTTTTTAATGATACGAGAAGATATTACAGGGAATCTTATTCGATTTGAAGGAACACATATTATGAGCAAAAAATTTTTCTCAAGATCATTTTTTTTAGACTTCAAGGTCATCTCCATTTTTTAAAATGGAATTAATGATTTTTTGCACAATATGATTCCTCTAATTATTCTGCATATAAAAATATTAAGGTAATAATATTAAAAAACCAATAATTTACGAGATTTTTTATATTGTATTCTAGTGTATATTAGCATATAAAATGTTAAATAACTCATAAATACTATTAGTTTTTTATTTTCTTCTTCTTAATTCTGTTGTTCGTGGCTAAGTGTAACTTTTCTCAAACCTGTGGTGCTGGTTCTACACAGTCATATGAGATCTACAGTTTATCGATTTCAGACGAAATTTTGTTAGAGAAATTTTGTTAAGGCTCTGACACATAATACTTAAATCGTAAAACTTATGACTGAATTCGATTGAAAACACTAATGCATACTGGTACATATTAAAACCGTTGTACACTGATTTAATTTGAGTATAAATGTAAAATGCAAATATTTCGAATTATAAAATACATATTTTATCTAATAGTACAATAAAATATATTGAGTATTTCAGGATTTAATCGATTTCTATATTTATGTATAAATATATCTTTTTATTTTATGTATGATGGCTTTAATGTGCACACTGAGTGCGTCCAATTGAATTCGCTATTAGGTAATAAAAAAATCAATATGTTAGATTTACTACTGCTTACGTTATGGTCTTTACTGTGATTCGTCGATTCGCTTACTGCTTAAGTCTTACGTCTTAAGTTTTTCTATCTGCCATGGCCTTTAGAGTGAGCCACTTCTTGGCAAAGATACTCTTGGTGAGTTGTCGCTTCCTTCCGAGACACGAGAGGAGATACGAGGGTATAAAAATATTTTGATTCTACCGGGAATCGAACCCTGGATGTCTAGCTGACCAGTGCGCTCTATTTTGCTCACTCATACTGTTTTTGATATCACTATCTTAATTAGGTACTTATGAGATATGGTAGAAATATAATAAATACTTTTAGGAGATATTTTAAATGATCAAGTTACAGGAAACACCCTATATATTAGGTGTTGGAATTAATTCGTAGCATTTTACAAGTGATGGGAAGTACTTTCATTAATGTATTTTTTAATGCTCATGTGAAATAAATAACATTCTTTCATTAAAAAACGCTACGAATTAATTCCAACACCTAATATAATTAATTAATAATGAATTCGTGGAATTGCATCATTGTATACTGATAACTCAAAGTGGAGCCGAATCTATAAAATAACTTATAATAGTATTTTTTGAAAATATTTTCACGCATCAATTATCGCGTTAAAATTCTTATTAATTCTTGTTTTTTTTTATTACTTTATCGATAATTTCGAGAGTTATTCGCATTTATTTAAAATAATTAAATTTTAAAGACATATATATATTAATTCTCTTCATGTTTCTAAAATATTTAATCATATATACACGGTGCTCCGAAATTCTCGCATTCGGAGTATAGGACATGATACTTTATGTTAAAACAAACAACTTTAGCAAAATTGCTTCCGATAAGTAGTTTTGCAGGAAAATAGGTTGAAGTTGTACGAGTAAATACAAAAATTATTTATCGAATATAATTTTATTACAGGAAAAAGTTATTCGTTTTAGCACAAAAAATAACTTTTTCCTTTATCATGCGTCCGATAAGTAATAATTTTTGCAGGAGAGCAAGTTGAAGTTAACAAATAAGTACAAAAATTATTTATCAATTTAGCATAAAGTATCATGTCCGATTCGAATATGAGAATTTCAGATCATCCTATATTGATATATTCATATCAATTTATTATACAGTATCCGTTACTAAAGAATATAATTACATGCGACAATATTATAAAATTGTCTCAAAAACAGGTCTCAAGGACAACGCTACATATTACATATTTATTTATATAATATGCATAATTATGAATAACAGATGTGACATTTTCGAATATTAAAACGAAGCAAACTACAGTCACTTTCAAATACATAGAATTTTTACTCGCGATCATGTATGTTGAAAATGTGACGCATAGTGATGAGAAACTGAATAAACTTGGAGCAACATAGCTGATGTACTGGAATATAGCGTGCATAATTTCTGAAAAAAAACCAATTTATTACTAATAAGAACACTTTTTAGATTATATCATGTAAACATGTTTAATAAGTTTTTAATATAAAAGAAACTTTACTTTAAAATATATAAAACATGTGAGAATTTTAAAAAATACATGAAGTAATCTCTTTGCTCTGAAAGGAGATTATTGTAAGCATTTAGATATTATTACAATACATCATAATTTTTACAAATCTTTCAGAACTATAATAAAAAATATTTTAATTTAGCTTATAATACTTTTTTAAAAATCCATAAATATCACTGTTTCCCATTCAATTAGATACGAACAGCAGATTTACAAAACTCGTAATTCCACAACTGCATCCTTATAAGTGTAAAAGAATTTATCCTCATTAACAAAACGAATGAAGAAACGTATGTCAGCAATAAAAGACATTCGTCTTAACATTCGTTTTAACTTCTCGTTAACGCGAGAAACGTCCTTTCTCACCGATGATAGATGCATGCAGGAATGCACCACAAGACCGCTAATACAGCCAGGTAGAAGGCGGCCGCCTGAAGAAGATGTCTGTGTTGCCCGGCGTGATTAACAGTCCAATGCAGAGGACATCCGCCGTTGCTGTTCTTGACGGTGTCTTTGACCATGATTTTAGGATGAGGCACACACACACACTAGCAATTACTTCACCGTTGCTTCGCTCTGTCTAATCGTCACGATTCCCTTCTCCGGCTTATCATATTTATTTTATACTTTATATTTTATCACACCTTAGTGTCTGTTTACGCACGAACAACGTTCCTTGGGATTATTTTTACGATGGTTTTATAATAGGAAGTGCTGTAAGTTAATGGTTGTTCTCTATTGCTAGATAGTCGGAACGATCGGAGTGTCTAAGTCATAGCTTCAAAGAAACATAAGATAAATTTTAAAATTGAGATAAATTTGTTGTGACTATTTATTGTCTCTTTATTTATTGACGTGTTCTTTTATCAGGAAATAGATTCTTTTCTTGTATTCTAAATACCAAAACACAATAGAAATAAAAATACACAATCCGCTCAACAATGTGTCAAGAGATAAGAAATATTACTGCACAATTCAAATGAATTCTCCGCATCGCATCGTTGTGATTTGCAATAATTTCGGAGTAAATAAAGATACGAACAGAAATTAATCAAGTGTTTATGATCTCTCTAATAACAGCAGTAATAGTATAGCGGAAGACAGAAGTGATAATACAACCAAGTAGTTAGATGAAATGTAGTGGCATTTGATTGACACTGTATTCTCGTTTCAAGAATATTACTTTATGTGTTAACGTGCTATTTGTCCCGGAGTTCAATTAAGAGTTATGAGGCACGCAACGTTTATTATTGAATGCCTGCATATATATCTTAGAATGTGCCATTAGTGCTGCTATATGCATTCAATACTCGAAATTGATTCGAGGAAATTATGGACCAAATCTCTCTACTATGTCATATCAGAATTTAATTGCTATCTGCAAAATTGAGTATAGAAAATTTGATTCCAAGTTTTTGTTCTTATTTATAATATTTAGTAATTTGACTTTTAGAAAACTGCCTTTCGTCAGAATTGTCAGAAAATAAATTTTTAAATTTCCTTATTTTTCCAGGTTTTCCAGATAAAAATGAAAAATTTTCCAATCTAAAATATACGTATTTCTCGTAAATAATATTTCTCGTTAATATACGTATATCTCGGTAGTTCAGAAATTACATGTGTATAATATCATACATATGTAAATATGTAAATTTTAACATCTTTAAAGTCAAGAATTGTAGGAAAGCTAGCCTATATTATTAAAAAACAACGTAAAAGAACTTAATAGCACAATAAAATTTTGGGTGCAAATTCAAGCCAACAAAAAATAAATTAGTATTGGAAAAAAGAATGTAGTTACGAAAAAAGGGGATCAAATAAAAATACTGAATAAAAATTTTAAAATGATAAAAATATAAATTTTTATCATTTTATTAAAATCGTTTAAAGTGTGCGAGTTTTCAACGTACTTCACTATAAACGTCAAATATAATATTAAAAAATTATAACAATTATCTGAAATAGGAGCAGTTTAAAGAAATTGTGAGCAAATAAAAATTCCAAACTTTTTTCTCCTGATTTGTCCCGGTTTTTCAGATCTATGGCAACCCTGAGTAATATAACATTAATTCCATTCGACGATTTCATTTATACTAGACGTTGAAAGATTTAACGCTCGTAAAATGGAGTTTGCATAGTTTTTCTTTTATATAGCAATAATATAAATTTTTTTATGAAGTATCGACATCTTGAGCATATATACCGCAATGTATTTCCGATGTCACACTTAAGAATCGAATTTAACGTCGCGTAAGACCGCGAGAAGTGTCGACAAGTTGCTATTACCGGCTCGACTAATGGTCTTAGTATAACTACATAGTTAGAAAGTACTGATCATTCAGCCACCGCGTGCCGGAAAATCTAGTATAAATCTCGTTAAACTGGTACAAATTGTGAGACTGACCAGTTATAACTAAAGATTTAGTATTAAAAAATTAGAATTCTTATAAAGAAAATTAATATACGTATATCTCGGTAGTTCAGAAATTATATATGTATAATATCATACAAATTAATTGATAAACAAGTTTTGTTACTCATATTTTGGCATTCTAGCCAATATATATATTTTGGCTAGCCAATGTAGACTTATGTATTGTAGATATATTGTTTATCTCTCTTATTCGAATGAAAAACATAAAATTATTCTACCAAAAACTAAATATTGAAATAATTTCATTAGCTACTACATTAGTATCGTATGAACCTATATTTATTTTTCTAAAACTAAATTTTTTAATATACTAAATATCAAATATTACAATCAAATAATACAATTATTATATCATTATGAAAATTTCGGTAAAGAATATCAATATTTAATGATATAATAATACAATTATTATATCAATCAAAAGAAATAAAAGATTAAGAAATCAAAATTTAGAACATTTAAGCTCGTACATTGAGCAATACAAATACTTGCTGAATGCATTACGCTTATGCGATGGGAAAAAAATCGATTTCCGCTCAATGCTTCCCTTAAAAAAAGATTATTATATCTTGATTACAACAATTGACTTCGAACGACCCAACTATCGCGTGTGCATTTAATCGGAACGAATAGCGCATTGTGAACAGACCCTCAGACGAAGGCGATGTCACCGCGAATGCTCCGTAAAAGCTTCGTTGAGATCGTTTCATGGTCTGGCGAATATCGATCAATGAACGAACTGGTTTGTGCGAGAACGATTGCCGTTGAGAAACCGCAATCCTACTGACTGCTGTCCATGCAAGGCTGTAGCTTGCGAACACCGATTTCAAATGCAATCGAGAGAATCTAGCTAAACTAATACGATGGCAATCAGTTTCGACGAAATAGTCATCGGGAACTGAATGGATCCAGAATCACGGCGATGCTGGACATGAATAACTGGCCAGCAATAAAGAGTAAAAAGTATACATAAAAAATCCGAAAGATAAAAATATACATCATTTCAATTATTCATCAATTATTGACACATCGGCTCATTATTTCTTTTCAAGATTAAAATAATCACTCATTCGCAGGGCAATAACAAATCATTTATTTATTATTTATTGGACTAATAATGTTACTTATAGATGTTAAAAAAACTATGTTACAACTTCATGTATCAATATTTAATAAAAGAAATAATCATTTCTTATTCTAACATAACAATAATTGTCGAGTAGTCTAGCAACTAACAGCATGTTACTGTCAACGCCCATAACGTAGTATTTTTCGCATCAATGCACGCGATACGTTTATGACTATAAGCATTCGCAGGTTTCATTCATAGACTACAATCATTTAACGTAGGCAAGCGAAATGCGTTGCATTTCCCGTTTCTTCAATGGGCTATTAATAACGCTACGCGATTTAGAAGTCATTCGCTATTCGCATTGTTACGCAACAGCTCGATTATGCGTGTACTATTATAATGCAAGACACACAAATAAAGACGTTAAAGTGTGTGAAATAAAAGCGCTTAACGCACAATTCTGACATAATATAAGTTTTATATTCATTGAATTGTTAATCTATTTGATTCAATTGCGAGGGATAATATATGGTTAACAAAATATAGAAAATAGAAGAAACTAAAATAAGAAACTAAAATAAGAATGCAATCTAACAGTTGAGTAGATAATGTTCAATTTAATATTATTTTTATAATGTACAATTCCTTATTCGATTTCTCATATGGTAGAAAAATAGATACGCTAATAAATACAATTAAAATAATAGAGGAAAAAGTGGTACTATGGCACCCCAATTACATTTAACGCAATAACTAATTGGTTAATAATCAATATTTAAATTTAAAACTCGACAATTACATCGTTAAAATGTCATTGAATCGATTCTGGATTCAAAGTTACGAAATATTTATTATTTAGGACACTATTAATAAAAATACGGCGACATTGCATAATGACTCGAAGAAAAACATGGGTAGTAATGTGACCCACCATAAAAATAACTCTTAAAAAATTCATTTTATTTAGAAAACGGTATTCAGTCACAAAATTAATAAAAAAGTAAAACATTTTTAAATGTATGCAAATAAATGTATATACATTCACATAATTTCTATATATAAGATGCTCAATACTAAAAATCTCAGTACTAAAAATAGTATACGTAATATAAACTATAGATTAACAGTAAAGCTACAATCGGTTATCAAATAATTATTTTGATATAAAAACTTCAAAAAAAAGTCGTAATCCATTCGTGAAGGCCATTAGCAAAATGCCATGCTATTGTTTTGCATAACTCAAAATATATACAGAAAATAAAATGTTAAATAGCAAATAACACATTCAAAAGTACATATATTCGTATGATAATACACTCAAGTTTAAGAAAAATGAGAAAGTAATATTAAATGCTAAAATCTCAGACACGCTTCGAAATGCTTGAAAGTAAAATTGCGTTATAATAAGTACTGGCTATTGAGTATTGGTATATTAGCATAATGTAACGGCAAGCTACTGAATAAATAATTCCACAAGTAATCATTAGGATTCGCTATATAATAACGGAGATATTAAGGGAGGTCGCAATATATACACTGGCCATAATACCACTTTCTTCTTTAAAAAATATTAATATTTTTTTATGTTATTCATGAGAAGAACCGAGATAGAAGATTTACGCGCGGCGAACTAATAAATAGCAGTCAATAGTGAAAACACAATAATTAACCAAAGAAATTTATTTGCTAGATAACGAAGGCAATACGTATAAACTATAAATCTGTCAATCGTAGAATTAGAACAACTCTTGTGAACTAGTTTTTCCTTTCCAGACGTCTTTTACTCGTCTTATAAACAAGTTATCATTAAATATATCATAGTTATGAACATACACGTTACCTTCAGAATTACACCAATTATGCGAGGGAAACGTCAACGCGGGACAGTCAATTATACGGAGCTCACGCATTAAGAATTTCAAATGTCATCTAAGTAACAAAATTAACGCGCATTATAAATGCTAAAAATATAAGCGTGGAAAAATTAACTCATTGGAGTCAAAGGTCTAACTTAATAAACAAAGAAATACGGAACGAGCGAGATATTAAATAAGAAATAAGACTAAAAAACTTGAAGAGCGAAACAGAAAAAAATAGAAAATAAGTTATTTATGCGATTAGGCTATATTTATGAATTGGGCTATAAAAACATTGTATATAATTTGAATTACTCATATTTATATTAGATTATTAGACGTAACAATTTAAATTTTTACAGAAATTAAAAATAAGGAGATTTATAACGTTACGTCAGAAATAAGTCATTATCTCTACATTAGTTACGTGGTTTTTTTAACATAATTATTCATGGGTGTTTATACATCAGAATATTAGATCTCAATTTTTATTGTTCCCTTTGATGATTTACAATTAATAAAGACTGATCGTATTTTACATATACATCTTTATGCAAAAATTTTCAAACTTTTTTTAAATTGTGTAATAAATTGTACTAAATATAATAATGTATATAAATAGCATTCACACATTTAACAAATTTATAAGACCGAGGTATCCCAGGGACACCCCATGAGAATAATAAAGGATTAAACAGGAATACAAATTGTATATTGATTATTAAAATTTTAATAAATATTACTTTAGTACAGCGCAGTGCAATTTAATGTCAATATTAAGTAAGCGATGCACGTTCAATCGAAAAGTCATTAGTCCTTATCTTTTCTCACATTTCATCGTAAAAATCAATTGAACGCGCATTTGCAATTAAAATGAATTTCTTTTCGCGCAAAATCTAACATTATTTTAAAATTCAATAATTATATAATCCATAAATTTAGTATATATATATATATATATATATATATATACACACAATATAGAAAATTTAAGAGACAGACTTTATACATATATATGTATATTATGTAATAAAAATATAAATCACAAAGAAACATACCGTTGAGATGATAATCGAGTATTTCAACAGTCTTCAATGTTCAAAAACATATTTTCTCTCTCCGAAAACCAATACGTACCTCACGCTGAAAATTGATACGAAATTTACGTATCTCGTATATATACATATAATCAGACAATTGGATGTGTGTAATTGAATGCACTCGGAGAGTTCTCAAGAAGTGCACTTTCTCAATCGAATATCGATGGCTCTTTGTGATGGCACTATATAAATAATGTTCCTGTTCATATTAGTAAGCACTGCATCCTCCATTGCGTGTACTTAGGCGATCGATAAATCTCGAGTGACAGCGAAATCACGAAGTGACTACGCACGAAAGTAGCTTGGAAATTCTATCGACTTAACGGCTTTCTAAATGGCCTTTTCTCGTAAGGCACATAAAAATGTAAGAGTGCTCTTGGCCATATAGATCCTTTCTAACGTTACACCCTCGTTCGGTCATTTCACAATGTAGACTTAAACATTAATTATTTATCGCGCGATATTAAATGCGTTAATAATATATTAAAATAATAATTTCCCTTTTCTAAATTTAATTTTGAGAGATGTACACACATCCAAAGATCACTTTTTCTCTTCTCTTATCCCATTAATAAAATAATGAAAGCATCATATTTCATGTATATATAATCAGCTAAATATAATTTTGTATAATTAAATATCTAAATTAATTATTTATTTATAATATCGAATAAATTACGTTTTTTAAATTTATTTAATTGATACCTTTCTAAAATAGGGAAAATTCAATTTATGGTCTTGAAATGGCTTAAAATAGTCTAAAATTTGAAGATAGAAATATGTATTAGTTAAGCGTAGCTAACAATCAAAGCATCATTAACGGCTATTATTCATTAATGAAAGTCGTATGATCGATAGTTACAGTGAATATAAGGCAAACGTGAAAGAGAAGGATGAGAATTGATCATGTCTCAACATATCGAGAATTAAAGCGGTGATAAATATCTTGTTCGCTTAAAAATTTTTTTTCATGTTTACACGCCTAGCAGACCATATAAATTGACATTCAATGAAGGAAATTAATGTGACAAATTGGTAGCCATGGGACAGACTTTTCTTTTCGGTCTATAGATACAAAGGCGCGATTTCTCTCAACTAATAGATCGTAATAACGGGACGCGTGGTCGAAATCGATTGTATATCAACAATCTACCGAGCTGAAAACATGTCTTGGCCTTTTCAACCACCAGAGAAAACTGGCACGGAAATCCATAGCCCACACGCAACATAATGCGTTTGTGTTATAGAAATCAGAGCGCATCACCGTGCTCGGGACTTTCTGTACACGATCGGTAAATAGAAAGGATTTACCGAAGATTATCAACATTAGATTGCCTATCCTATTATTATGTCCAGTTATGGCGAATACTTTCCAAGGAACATTCTGCACGCGATAACAAGATCGGATGGCGGATATATTCAAATGATAGCTTAAGATACGGTCGCTGACGTGAAAACTGTCGCAGGGATGAATTCCGTTGCGGGATTTCGTTCCGCGTGTTCGCAACCGCGCCTACGTCGCACGACCGCCTACGTTTATGGGATATTATTTTTAAAAAAAATAAAAGAAACGTTCCAATAGATATACTCGACTATAAAATCGTGCCGTTCAGGTTACGTTCAGTAAGAGACGACAGCTTTCATGTGGACTAGATTTATAGATCGCGTACTCAGACGTGCCTGTCGTAAACCTATCTTGATTAGCGCTGGATCTCGCTCTCGACGAAGAGGAAAAAGAAACGCGGTCTCACGCGACCGCTCGTCGTGCTTGTCGGCTTTTCTCTTCCTGTTCTCTTATTCGGCCGCAACCCACGCGAAAACTCAATAATAGTCGTCGCGGAATTCTTCACGGTTTAGGCACGTTTTCAAGGCGTGTCCGACCGTCGAATGTGGGTATCGGCTTCCACGTGTCTTTGTCACCTCCGTAAGGTCGATCGATCTGTCCTGCGCGATTAGTCGGCGCGCTGCCGCGACGAAGTCGCTCAAGTGCATCTGCAGCATACGAGCGATCGAGCATACGGCGGATTGCTCGGAACGGAAACGTGACTCGTTGCGAAACCGATATGGTTTGCATGTAATCGCTGTTCCATCTCGCACGATCCATTATTAAGGATGGTTAAGTGGATACACGCACGTAAACTAATTGTGAACCTTTCGTTTTTTTTTTTCCACGGGAAACATGCGATGGACACGTATATAAATGGTTAATACTGAAATATTGCGCAGTAAAATGAAGAAATACCGTCCGATAACAACACGATCACGACAGCAATTCGATTACAGCCAGAGCTGTAAAACATCATACAAAGAAAATGTTATACATATTGTGTAATTTATCGTCTAAAGACGTATCAACATTCTGGCGCTAAGCGGTTTTTCTTTTCACGTTGATAAATGTCAGCACCGTATATCATATTAGCTCGACGGTTGCAATAGATGCAACTAGACGCGGTTAATATTGTAACCATGTCGATCGACATGTTTCGAAACATCTTTCTTGGCAGCTACAATGGCTTCATCCGATCCTCGATAAAACTAATATAGTCTTGTGGGGTTTTATTAAATAACACAAGCACTTAGCAGTATTAGAAGAAAACTTTATTATATGCAAGTGCACATAAGCATATTACGAAGGATGCTCTAGAGGCGTGTCATTCTGATCTGTGAATCAATAATAAGGATGACTTAAAACATTTGGAATTATTTGGAATATTTGACAAAAATCCTGTTTCGATTTGTTCTCGATTGTAATTACATGACATGCAATTAACTGCATTTGTCTTCAATGCTTTTAAAAATATTTTTTTCTTAATAATTAGAAAAGTCAAGTAACACGAGCAATGTTTATTGGATCTTTAAAAATAAACTAGTTTATTGTAATATACAATTAAGAATTAAACTAGTTTTTTTCCTATAAATTAATCGAAAACGTTTCGACTGTGCTAAGTCTTCTTCATATTAAATCTTTCATATACGAAAAATAAGAAAAAGAAATATTGATAAGGTTCATAATTAAAACGTTGGAAAGAAAGATAAAATATATCAAAACCATGAAGTCATTATATCATAGGTTGAGCACAATAGATTTACAAAGTTATAAAAATTGATAATAACGTCAACTTATTGTCAAGTGAGTTTGACTATTTCGTCGTTAAATGGTGAGAAAAAGCAAAGTCCAAAGTTAAAATTCTGTTATTAATGTCATCTTTAGAAAAATTGAAAATCCAAGTAAACAAATTAAATCTGTGTGAAAAACAAATGCATATCGTAAAATATAAATAATTAAATGAAATTACAGACTTACAAATATAAAGATCCTGGATAAGCTATGAATATGTGCTCAAGTAAGACTTCATGTAGTATCAAATGCAAACAGATAAATGAGGCGACAAAATCATGCGAAACAGAAAATATTGCAATACAATATGTTTTTACTGTAGAAGTCAAGATTGAATTTTTATTTTGAAATTTTTATTTTGAAACCAATTTTAATAGGCAAATATACGATTCGGTCAAACATTCCATATCTTTTTGTAAATTTATGCCATGTGTTTGTTCTTAATGCAAAACATTTCAGAAACTAATCTTTTATTATAATTCCATTCAGAATCTAATACTTTTATGTTATCCCAATCAAATGAGTGATTATAATTTTTAATGTGTTCGGAAATCACGGAGGTTTTAATTAATCTAATTTTATGTTATTAATATGCTCTTTGATTTTTGTTTCTAACTCTTAATGTATGTTATATAATAAGTTTATAAATAGTTTATTTTTAAAGATCCTATAAACGTTGCTCGTGTTATTTTACCTTTTTAATTATTAATTTTTGCAATCTCGAGCTAGAAAATTTATATATTTTTCTGTTATACTGCATTATTATTTCAAATCACTCTTCAGTTTATGTGTGTATAGAAGTATAAACACTATTTTAAAAAATTGTAAAAATAAAAAAATATTTAAAAATTAAAAAAAAAGGTCTAATGGTTCAAGAGAGTTTCAAAAATTTCAAATTCACTATTTAAAATCTTTTTAATTATTTTCTGCCTATTCATTATTTTCATCGTTCGTTAAAAATAGAGATAAAGAATGAGCTATTATTATTCTGAAATAATCTTATACGAGAAAAATAAAACGATCAACGTATTTTTGTCTCACGTATCTTTGCAACTATCTACGTGTTTTAAATGCTTGCAGAAATTCTTCCTCGTCGAGACATGTCGCTTGACCTCGGAGCGAAATTGAACGAGAAATCGTGAGACGTTATCAATCTTAATGGCATTATTGTACATTCCACGGATCGTTATTTCATGTTATTAAATAATATCGTAACATATGTACGCGCGAATGTATTATATTCTGATAAACAACTGAAAAGATCAAACTCTCACAAAGAATTCGTTTATGTTCATTTTCTCGCAATATATTTTAACATAAATGAGAATATATCATGATTTTTTGATAACTGTTTCCAAATTGCAAAAAATGAATTTGTTCGTCCATTCCGTTTTATTTATCAAATATTGATCATATTCATTATTTTTATTGGACCAAATATTATTTTTTCATTAATATTGTTATTATTAAACAAATATTATTTCATTTTCATAAAGAAAACCAATATTTTGGCATAAAAATAACTTGGCTGAAATTGTATTTTAACATTTTCTGCGCATCTTCGTAATATAGTACACTGATTAGTTATTAACATATCGACTTCATCAATTTAATTGCTGCAATAAAAGTAATACATATTAATATCATAGTTTAATAATGTTAATTCCGTTAATATAATATAATACATAAATATTAATTTTATAAACCGTCAACTTTCAATACTTAATCAATCGTTCAATCAAAAATACGACCAAATTAAAAAGTTCGCGCTGTGTTCAATGTTAATAATAAATTCATGCGGACAATTGATATCTCGTGGCAATGAAATCTTAACATTGTCAGAATAATCAACTCTATTATTATGCAAACTGTTCTCGTTTGCTCGATGACCCACTTGAATCGGAATCTGCGAGTAGAAGGACGCTACAGCAACGATTGCAACTGGATGCAAACATGACCAATCACATCACGCTATGACGGAAAATAAATATGAGTATCTATTTATGTTGAGTAAATTTAATTGATCAACCGACACTTACTCGATCATGTATAATTTCTATAGTCTGTGATTGCAAAGTGAAAGCTCACACTGCAAAAAATTTTCACGTAACTGTGTAGAACGATTTTTAAAACTATACTACATTTATCATACATTTTTTTGAAAAATATCTTTCAGCTATTAAGATTGATTGAAGTGATATATGATATAAAAAAATTATACTATAAAAATATAATATTATAAAACTATAAAAATTGAAATTATTAATGATAAGGAACATAGGTATATGTCGTTTCTATAATCTCTCTCTCTTTCCCTCTCCCCTCCCCTCTTTCTCACACATTTTTATATTACTTTTATATCCTTACGACACTCAAAGCATACACATTATATAAAATACATTAAATAAAGAATGTAACACAATGCAAATACTTAAAAAAGCCCTCAAAATAAAGTTAACATGCTCGTTACTGTCCTTTCTTTTTCTAAATTTTACATTCACAATTTGTTTCTTTCCTTCAACGACATATGTACGTGCATCGCAACATACGTACATATTTACTCGTTGGGGACATCCCCGTCTCGTCGGTGAAAAGTTTCGATGCGATGTATTCGAAAAATGGGCTACACCCTCCGCGTTGCAGATGCGGTTTTGCCATGGACCATTCTCGACACGAAAGTCAGAATTTTGCCGGTATTTGCCGCAACGAGAATTCGTGCGATGAGATAACCGAGAACACTGCGTATTATGGAAACAATTCTGAGTATTGCTCATATCAGATCGTTAACAGCTGTTAGCCACAGAGCAGACATTTCAATCGTGTCGTAAATTCGTACACAATAATGTTAATATTATGCGAGAAATTATTAAACAAAACACAGAAACCAAACTTGTAATAATGTTGAAAATGCGAATAATTGCGTCACGTTTTAACAGATGCAATTAATATGCTAATTAGCTTCGCATAAAATGATGCTTCTTGATGTGGAATTCAGTTAGACTTTTATTACTCGTGTTTCGTTACATTTATTGTGTAATAATGTTAAAGTTTTATTTAATAGTTTCTGTTTTCGATAATCTCCACGCACGTCATTCTATTAAACAACTCAGTTTATAAATCGCTAATCGCGCGATTTAATCCTGATAGATGTCGATACGTTACACATTCCTACGGCGAGGTCAGCGAGGTCAACAGAGAAAACTTGTGTCGACAATGGATAATGAAATCAGGTTTTCACGCACACCATGAAATCTAGGAGATTAAGGCGAATGTTCCTCGTCGGATTACACGAACATTGCAAACATATCCGTGAAAAGCGTTCTTCGCTAAGACATTACCGTCGAGAAACGTGCGATTAAGACTTAAGTCATCACTTTATGTGGCTGCATCTGTATCACGCACACTGCAATTCGCACTAATCGATAACTGTAGATATCTAGTAAAGAGAGAGTGAGACTAGTAAAAAGAGAGAGAAAAGGGTATAAGAATAAATTATTATATTTCTTATCTTATAGTTTTAATTATTATAAATTGATAATTATAGTAATTATTCATTATTATTAATAATAAACTTTTATAATTGCTTCAAAAATTTAATCTCTTTAGAAGTTTGTAATACTGTATTTCACGTGTATTTCAAATGAAAAATATTAAATCTCTTTCATAAACGTAGTACAAATAAAAGCAATTAATTTCATAATTAAACATCTAATGCACATGTAACAGAAATGAGGACTACTGAAATTTTTAATTCTCTTCAAAATCTGCAATGTTCTACTACAATAAAAAAATACTTCAATTTTATATAAATACATTACTCTCAGTTATAGATTTCTTTAAAATAAAATCTCGTAATTTTGAATATTATGTCTCGAATAAAATTCATTGAAAATCGATGAAATATATAAAATTATATATGCTTCTTCGAGAAACTATCACAGATCAGATAAGTTTTAAATTTCTAATAAATGAGTGCATAAACCTTTGATAACATACACAGTACAGTATTATTATGATAACAAATTATTACTAAACGTGATAAATAAAACAATTAACAGATTAGTTTCTCTAGAGAAAATTACACGTTGCAACGCTAATCTATGTGACAATCGAAATATGTGGATTGATTATCGTCTCCATTCGGAATTGCGATACATATACATGTATGCAAGAGTAAAAGTAAACACTTTATCCTATTGAGATTATCCTATTGGAGATGAAGAGTAATTGCGTGTAGCAATAGTGTATCGCGAAAGTACAAATTGCCATTACCGATGTGAAATAGGGACGTCAGTCAGCTGGTTTTATGGGCGTGTGGACGACAAAAGCAAATATCATTGACAGTATAGTCTAAAAATCACATTCACAATCACACATATTATGTTAACGTGAACATAACCACACTATAAAAAAATCTAGATTGTCGTGCTAAATAGAATCGCGTTCGATCAGATGAAAGCGAAGATAATAACGAATGATAAGGTATTAGATGCGTTCGCTATACAAAACTCTTCTTAGAAATCGGAACCGATGTGAATAATTAGCCAGATGACAAGAATGATATTCGTCTTTCGAATGTTGTACAAATTAATGATCGTCAACTTTTCTAATCTCTTTATGCTCCCTTTACCTCTCAGCGATGTATAAATCGTTACGCCAGCAATATTGAACCAGCACAACCGGTTTTTAACCATATACATATTAAGCACGAAGAATATAAATTGTATTTGATAAATTACGATTCGTCTTTTAGTTAAATTTCATCCGCGATTTAATATAATGTTATTTTCATTGTGCCTACGTTCGAAAAACTCTTTTTCACTAATTGTAAGACTGATGCAGATTAAGATTGGCAACGAGTATATATATCTGTTTTCCGAATGCGCTCTCTTGAGCTCTTTCTCTCTTCTCACTATTAAAAATATATAAGACTCAACTAACAAATTTCTTCTCTTTCAACATAAGTACTTTTCACATGAGTGAAACTGGCATCTTGACAGTGACTGTCTTTAAAATACGATGGAAAAGTCGTGCTTATTTTCTTTATTGGTAAATACGTAGCATATTCCGGATCTACACATCCCGAGGATACATTTTCGTCGAACACTTCGATTGCGTTTGAGGTCGCGATCGCACGTACTTCATAAAATTCCGCGTCACGTGTGACTTATCGACCTTGTCGAGGAACGGGAGATTTGACAGAGAAAATTGCGGTCGCTCATCGATTGTGCCGCGAAAAATATATAGGTTGAAAAATATAGGTTGCCCGGCCATAAGCGGAGTGAAAGCTCTAATTAGCGGGCGGGGAGATTTCACCCGCTTTTCAGAGATCGGCTTTATCGCAGAGCCACCTGGCAATATGGTTCGCGTTCGTTTAACGAGAATTGAACGATTGTCAAATTCGTCGTTGTTATCACGGTATTATTAAATGCGGATACGCGCGACGACAAAATTTACATGGACGTTTAATTAAAGTAGAAGTAGATTTATGAAAAGGAGGTGAACATTGCGGCGACAAGTTCGATTTTTATTAACATGAGTTGCAGCAGCGCTCTACACAACAAGCCTTTGTAAAAATGACATAATTTAGTGAAGCCATGAGATAGAATTCAAACTGTATAGTATAGAGAATTTATAGAGATTTACAACAGAATAAAACCATTTTTTTTAATTCTTTACTTCAAATTTATTTTTATAAAAAAAATTAATTTAATTAATTAATTAAGAAGAATTGATATTAAACTTTTCTTATTCATAATAACTCTGAGTAAAATTTATGCTTTTCCATCGAAAATAACTTAAAATTGTTTGATTTCAATAAATTGTTTCATATATCCTTCTGTTTATTATCTGTGAATTTACGTATTTTCATACGATTTTTATCAAAATAAAAAAAGATAATTATAAATTTTATATATTTTATTATGCATTTTATTATGCACTTTATGTTGCTACATTGCATATATTCAATTGAAAAAATATGATATGAATACAATTATCGGATCTTTCCTAACGATAGATTAAAAACTTTTATGTTCAGTTTTGCGAAATGCATTGTAAATGACACGAAACTCATTTATTAAGAGAAGCAAAAATTGAGATAAGCAATAGAAAAAGAGGAGATGAGTGAAATAAAACGATAATGTCAAATTATATAATATATCTGTTATATATATGAAATAAGCACAAAGAAAATAAATACGAAAACCTATAGGAAAACATATATATTTAGCGATGTTTATTGCAATCAAATAGTACGCGAAAGAAAAGATTCTTCGTAAATTCGCTTTGCGATTGAATTTCAAAAATTCGCTAGACATATTGAATTTTCTACGATGTAACGTCTCTTGTCAGCGTCGACCTAATGAAACTTGCGAGACATGTCAAAGAAGAAGCCGAAGAACGGGGAAAGAGAAAGACGACGCGTAATGGAAGCAAGTAGGGAATTCGTTAATGGTTGGAAAGAAGAAGAAAAGTGACGAGGGGAGGACAAGAAGGCGAAGCGGTGGCTGGAGAAGTGAACTCGGAAAGAGTTATGATAAATTAAGTGAGTGACCGAGTGCAGCAATGAGATGAACGTGGGTGGATAGCGCAAGTACATGTCGAGTATATTTTCGTGCGTGGTTCCTATCCGGTAAAAGATGCGGATAATATACTTTTAAAATCGCAAGGATGCATTTTCCACGGTTGTAAAACAAAAGCTCTTCTCTGTTAGAATCGATGTTTATAGACCCGTAATTTTCTGTAAGATTTATTAAAAGCCCCGAAATAATTTAAAACTTCTTTTTTTGTGTAAAACAAAAATGATTTTTTTCTTGCGAAAATAGTAAATTCGCGTACACAACGATACCGGCAAAATGAGTAAAATAATTCCTCCTGTGTGCAATCTCGATTGAAAATAAGTATATAATTGTTGAATCGGTACGTCAAAACATCTTATTTAATTCCAAGATAATAGTTTAAATAAATTCGAGAGGAATGCTTGGAATTGACAACGAATGAATAGTTTCTATCTTCTCTCAGCATTTCTCGTCGAATTCAAACACTATGATCCGAAGGGTGATTCAATATCTCAATAGCACTCATCGTACGAGGAGTCGTCTGCAACAATCTGAGCGCGATGCAATGAAATGCAAAATTATTCGCTGCATTTCTCTACTCGCCACTTTAGCCAATAACTACTCTTTTATTTTTTACACCATCATGAAACTCGACAGAAGTTTTTGTCGCGCGACAAAGTTTCCTCCGCCGAATTTCCAACGGTAGGTACTTTTACGAAGTAATTCTTGGTCGGATTAGACTACTTTCGGATTTATCTCTCTCTCTCTCTCTCTTTCTTGCATCCTTAATATTATATCGTAATAAAATTTTACGAGAACGTACATCCTTATTCTAGATTGCCAGAATAGATTCACTAATAACAATTGCTATGTTTTATTGACGCAAATCAAAAAATGACTCGCTACACAAGTTTATTTTTAAATTAATAAACTGTCCATCTGAAACTATTATCGAGCATAATCAATTTGGCAGTGAAAGATCGTTTTATATTTCGCGATGATAAGGCCCATCTTGAAAGATATGAAGCACAGATCATCTCAGACCCACCGCCAAGGTTGAGTACCAAGAACTATTGTCACTTACGCATTAAATGTATTTAGCGAGGAAGTGGGGACTTTAGTCGGTTTAATGTTAGTCAGTGTCACACTAGCTACTGACAGGTCAATAGTTGGGGCGTTTCTCAGCGTAGTTGGAAACAGACGTCATCACACTTCGAATGTCTCGGCGAATATTTTTTTTGTCGTGATTATATTTGCGCGTATCTGAGCTGACAAAAGTACTACAAAGTGTGATTTGAAAATGGCTGAGGAGACCAGCTCTAGACCCAGCCTCCTCACGAGAATGAAGGGATATCTTAAAGAAGCGCCGTTCTTTTGCAAAATTATCGAATTGGTAAAATCGCTCAAAAATAATTCATTATTATGTCCGATTTAACAATAAACAATTCTCATATTTCAAAATATATTATGTGAACGATCTAACGTTTTTAAGAGCAATAATTGCGTCCAGCAAAAAAAAGCATCTTTGCAACTGCTGAAAGATTCTTTAATATGATTATCAGTTTTTAGATTCAGTGAAAAACAATAAGGATAAGATATCTTATTATATCAAAGAATTTTATAATAGTTGTAAAGCTGATTTTTCTGTTAAATATAACTGAAATATCGTTATATTATGACTTGAGTTAGAAACGCATTTGTTTTAGGAGATTGTTTATTTCGAATGTTTCTACCAAGTCCTTTTTTTGTACAAAATATAATAATTGAATGCGTTACAGGTTCTCTGTGTCATTGCAACGGGATTAGTGACAGGACCATTTCAACAGAATCAGTTTCGACCAAATGATATACATCACATAGCGATATTTCACGTGGCAGTGTGTGGTTATATTTTCATAAATGCAGTTCTTATTATGAGCCATCTCTTAGGCGAAAGATTGCCTAAAAAAACCGTGAGTTAAAAACCAAAATATTACGTTATTCGCAACAAATCTATTAATCGACATCTATAAAATCTATCTATGATTGCCAACGAAACGATTGAAAACGAGGAATCTTGAAAAAAGTTGAAATTCCCTAACTTTTATGTTTCACGCGGAAAATTTACAAAATACACTGAAAATCAAACGCAGAGTTATACGTGTATTATTATTTCGTTATATATTCTTTTTCGCGTTACTTGAAAAAAAAATTCCACCTTACAAAATTTAACTTTTCTTCTCTCTGTCGCAATTTTCATGTATCTGACCTTAACATATGACGATGCAATATCATATTAAATAATATATTATCGACAAGGTATTGTTTTTCACTCTTTTCTCTTGCAGGCTCTTATTTTTTCGACGATGGGCGCGATTCTCTGTTGCACCGCCGGCCTCATTCTGATTCGCGACTGGGACAATTTTTCGAGTAATCTGATTCACGCGTATCTGCAGGAATACAGCGATCAAACGGTAGCGGCTGGTTCTTTCGCGATCTTGGCAGCTTTAGTATTTGCCATAGATACGTATTTCACCAACAAAAACGACTGATCGTTCATAGATTTCGATCATCGTCATTGTAAAGAGCGAGAGGGAACCAATCGGTTTGTTGTTACAATCCTGCTTTATTAAAGCTATTATTTCACTGATTATTTTTTTTGTTCTACCGTATCGATTTTTGTGAAAAATGTTCTTAGCTTCTTAAGTGTTTTTGCTAATATTATCTTCGTTAGCATATCAAGAAAATGATCATGAGATCATTTTAAAATAAAAATGTAAAATTTATCTTAAAAATGTGGCATTTGTAATTGCTTTTTATTAACAAGCACATTTATTTTATTATGTATTTCATGGAATATACAATGCTTACAATGAATAATTAGCATAAATACTGTTTTACACTATTCTCGCGTACTTGCAGTTTAAGATACAAAATATTTACGCTAATTAGTTTCTCCTTCCCTTTACATATATGAGCATTAAATTTTCGTTATGTAGGAAGATATTTTAAGCAAATGTAAAATACTTGCACAAACATGAATTTTTTATATGATCTCAAATAGAAAAATTGGAAGTTGTATGTAATATTGAATGAAAAGTTTTTATACTCATATTACAAACTCATTCTACAAACTGTTCGTGCAAATTCAAGTTACAGCGCGAAATAAAAATGAAAAACGTTCCGTGTCGTAAAAGGATCCAAAAAAGTTCTACGATAACAAAGATATTGCTATCAGAGCTTCAAAAAGAAAGATAAAACTTTTTTATCACGGGCAAGGAAAAAAGCATTTTAATCAAAATCATTTTCTTTGCAAGCTATTTGCAGAAAAAAAAATGTTGTTTGTAAGATGTGATTTATCGCTCAAAGATCAAATTTTATATTTCACGTACAAGATTACATTCCCATTAATACCGTTTATTTTTATTATTATATTTATGGATTGATATAAAAATTACTACATAATGATATGAAAATGTAAATAACCAAATACTTATTTACAAGCGTAATCACTCTTAAAACTTGCAAATAATGCATTCAAAAACAACAGCACACTCTTAAAACTTTATTCTCTGCACAAAGATAATAAAAAAGATTCCATTCTTTAAACACTTTAAAACATAGCGAGCAAAGCGAAACTGATGAAGTTCATGAGAAGCTTTTTCCGGAAATGAAGACATTTCCTAAGCTCTATAAAAGCTAGATCTTGAAGAAAAAAATCTACATGATTGCGCTTTTTATTTTCTAGCATTGAATCGCAAGTAATGAAAAGTTTTATTAGCTTTGTTATCACAAAAAAAATCATTTGGCGGTTCTTGTCTATTTGTTGAAATCCGAAAGATGATTCCGGAAAGAATGTAGTCTCTCCTTTTCGAGGAACGAAGGCTTTCATGTATTTTCTTCGCACGCAAGAGCGTATAACAAATTCGACAAATTCTGTTCAGTACTTCGAGAAATGCAAGGGAAACGTGAAAGTTTATCCGCCGACTACCCTGCTAAGAAAAGTTCAATGAAGGAAATTCCATAAGACGAAGTAGAAAGAACAGTTCAAGAATGCACGTACCAATCATTTCTTTTTCATATCGTTTATATCAGCAGTGCAAAGACCTTTTTATTTTTGATAGATAAATATATTGTACATTTGAAATCAATGCTGTAATATATGTATTCTCAAAAGCTTTTCCAGATTTACTCATGCTATCTTCATAAATAAAAAAAAGATTTTATACTGATAACGTTTTCAATCTCTATTCATAATTCTTCATTTATTATTATGTCGGATAACATTTTTATATTCTTTTGATAAAGAACGAAGAATATAACGTCGAAATATCATCACAGTAACAAGAATACTTTTCCTCCACACAAAAAAATAAATTAAATGGTACAAGCATTTTCTTGATCTTTAGAAACCTTAAAAAGGTGTCGTAATAAATTTACCGTGATCTCATTTTCTCCGACGCTAAAAGATTTAAATACCTCGCATTTTTCCACTTTCCAATGTAGACGTTAATTTTGCACTTAGAATTTTGGAAACTCAAGCTTATAAATCATATTGTACAAAAAATACAGAGAATATAATTAATTTATTTTAAAATTGCAAGAAAAATACAAAATAAATACCTAATTTTATTCAATAAAAAGTATGAAATAACTTTGTTTACATTGTAAATCATTAGCAATTAATTAGAGATAAAAATATAAATAAAAATATAAAATAAAAATTTAATATAAATAAAAATTTAATTAAAAAGTAAATAAAATAAAAGATATATAGTTTCATCAAATATATAATTAGTCAAGTGAAACATACAACGATTTGAAGTTTTAGCATGTCTATACAGACACATGAGATCATTTACATACCTACTTCAATACAAATTTTTCAAATTTAATACAATAAAGTCATAAATTGTCAATTAACAAACAATATTAAGTAAATCGACCGATGAAATGTTAAACACAAATAAATGGAAAACTCTATATTCGGTTAAGACGAATCTTCGCGTTTATAGATATTAAATTATATTATTATGCATAACAATTTATTTTAATCGAATATGGCGTTTTTCCATTCATTTGTATTAAAATAAAATTTAATCTTAATAAACATTATTTCATTCTAAAAATGATATTTTCTAACAATAAAAAAAAATGAATGAATCTAAGTATCGTTCATCAGAAACTCGTAGTAGAACGGGTCTAGGTATGATCGGACGAAGAAATGTAATTGTCAATCTTCATTAATTAGATTTTAAGAGAAAATGAAATAAATAGTTTGTATAAAATTTCATAAAAAGAATTTAAGAGCGTGGTTTACGAATGAATCAGGAAGGATTCTTACATTCAGTTTGCTAAATAGCAAGTTAACGATCACGCGGTATACATGCCGTATTGAGCTGAACAAACTCGCGCAAAACACGTGAACATATTTCTGTGATTCCTTGACTTAGCCAAAGTAAATCGCGATAAGATCGCGGTAAGAATATACATACATTTCCAGATACACTTCCTTATCAAGACGTAATCTAATCATATCTAACAATAAATGAACATATGTATGTTGACAAATTAATCCAATCTATTATAATTGTAAACTCTCTAAGAAATCTCTTTAAATTATCGATATTTATAAACTCTGATCTTAACAATTACTAAATATACGATGATAAAACGTTGTCAAATGAAAAAAAACGATGCATATTTGCAAAATTAATATACTTTTCGTCATCGTGCATGATAAATATTGACAATATGTGATAGATTTATAATCCTGTCGTGTGTGTATTGGCAATAATTTCACTAATCAATCTTTTCGCAAGAAGAATCTTTTCATCACGTTGAAAAAACTGACACTATTATAGATATAAAATTATACAGAACGGATACCGGTTTCCTCTCCGATATACGTGCATCAAAAGATAATCGCTATTCAATTTCAAATCGATACTAAATATTGATCAATCAGGAAGCTCTTTCGAGCGATACATCCAACGAGTGATTAACGATACGCTGCACCGCACCAATGGTCATCTCACTGATTGTGAGTCGACTCTACGCTTCGTTTCTGCACTTTCTCTCTTTTAGTCTACGATCGCACGTCTTAGACCTCGCGATTTATCCAACCTTTGTCCAACTTTTGTCGTAAAATCACAAAGGGTGGCGAAGAAACGCGAACCGATCCGTTGACACGGCCATACCGGTGGCCGCTCGAACGTGGACTGACATCCGCCCTCTCGCACAGCGTCGCAGCGAGCGACCTTTCCACGCCACCACCCCCTCACGACCACACCGTCAGTCTACTTCCACCAGCACCCTTCTCTCTTTCGCATTCCCTCTCGTATCGCATTGCCACAACTTTCCCTCTATCGAGGCTTTCTCATGCTTTCTAATCTGCCCTTTTTCTTCAGGAGCCCCCTCTTGGTCCCGATTACTCATCCCCCTGCCACTGCAGAACTCTTAATAATTTGCAGTTAACCGCGGTTGCTGTGAGCTTTTTATGCCCTATAAAGTATTTACGTGTAAAAGTGAGACGAGCAGGAACGGCGCGTGCCTTGCCCGGAAAATATTTGGTTTATAAATTTTTAACGCTCTGCATTTTCTAGATTGTGTTACGTATACATGTATGGTGGAATTCACGTGATAGGTGCTTTCTTTTCTGAATTTTTCTTAGAAAGTCCTTTTGTATCTTTTCCCGAGATTTTATTGTGAAAATATTCAATGTAAAACGCTAAGCTCTGAATAAAATGGCTTTGTTAAAAAATCTGAAATGTTGAGCAAATGCAAACATGATGTACAAAAATACTCTGTATATCAATACAAGTATATCAATAAATATCAAAATAAAATACGTTGAATAAGACAGGAATTAAAGTAATAAAATGACAAATCATTTATACAGTTTCTCGACATGTGAATTATTCACTTGCATTGATCATTCTTTAATCATTCTTTTCTTAATTTTATTAAATAGGCATCAATTATAGTTAATATAATCTTATGATATCTGTATAAATTATTATGCGCTCCAAAATTCCACAACAATCTATGAATTTTATGTCTGTTTTATATAAATCACTTGAAAGTAATTTGAAATGAGTAAAAAGGTATAGATGTTCAAAGATGCATGTTGATCGAGATGTCAAAATCTATCCAGGTAAAGAAAATGCTACATAAGGCAATCTGAGATAAACTTGATACTCTATATGTGGAATTAAAGATCGTCGGAGATAGAAAGCGCGGTGATTTATTGATCTATATGTACTTCAAGAGACGTATTTCGGAGATGAAAAGATGGAAAAGCTTCCTTTACCACTATCAATGATAATTTTTCGAATATGTCGGAAATACCTGCCTCTCTACATCATACAAATATTATGTTTTATTGCGTATAGGATAATAAAAAAATGCGTTACTCCGATATTGACTGCGCGTATGCCGCGCGTCCAAATATATACTTGAGCCGTCGATTTATTCTTCTTTATATAGAACATTTTTTCCTATCGAGATTGAATTTCTTCGCGTTAGAAATAGATGATGTATACTGTGAAAAAAATCAATATACCGCAAGATGCAAAATACAAGTGCAGTTTCTCGAGAAAATAATGAACTTTTACTTCTAAAACAGCAGCGAAACTAATTTAAAAGAGATTAGACAAAACACAGAAATTTTTATAAAAAGCTCCATTACCAGAAACTGCAAATAAAATACAAAATAAAATGCAAAATTTTTTTATTTTAAATTTAACAATAAAGAAATCGTAACGGATGATGTCTCCCCAGAATTTTTCTCGACTTTAAGTTTATCAAAGAACTCGACATGAGAAATGAGATCAGAGATTCTACAACATCCTGTGCAGAAAAATGTCGGCATCACCGAATGCAACTTGTTCCGCGTTTCGCGTTATCGATAAGAGACGTAATTCGCGAAAGAGATACAAGCATAATCTTACTGTAGATATCACAAAAAGAAGGACACAGCTGCAACTGCATCATACTGCAAGGCATATACTGCAAGGCAATTTCCAGCTTCGCGCAAGTCGCTTTCGACGAATGGCTCTAGTGACACGCGAGCAATGAACGCGCAAGTTCTTGAACGAGTGTGCGAGGAAGCGAAGGGGTTTTGTATAAAACTTCACCCGTTTGGGATCGGTTACACGGCCGAGTTGGACGCTCGCCAGAAGCATCCCTCGTACAACCTTCAACCCCCACGTACTGGCGCGATAGGTTTTCGCAATAGAAAACGAAATAAACGCTTCCTGGCGACCCGTTTTTCATCTCAACATCCGTAAAGTGGACGTGCCCCTAATCTGTGCTGCTACGCGAAGAAAAATATAAAAGTGCCTAGAATATTCTGTAATTGCTTAAATCGAATTTTAATCGCATTAAGAACACGATTCCAGAAATGTCAACAATAATTACTGCTAATGCAATACTAATTAGTAGCAATCATTATTAATTATAATGAATAATTAAATACTTGTTTTCCAATTCAATTAAAACACTGTTTCCATCGATCATAATGCATTTGTTTGTTGAAATACTGTTTAAATTTTTGCTTTCTTCAAATTTTCTCACTATCGTTATATTAGTTCTTAAAAACTTTCTGTCCTTGAGAGTTCTGCAACTCTTTGGGGATAAGTCATAATTTTATCAATTATATTACAATTTTTTAAATGGAGAGATAATTTTGCAGACATTATACGTGTGTTCATTAAATGCGATAGGTGGATATATGTAAGCTATTTCAAAACTAATAAATACCCTTTGGCTTTAGATTCTGTATGCTTTAAAAATTATCTTTTTTTTTTTAATGATATAATATCACGTGAATATTATACAATAAAATCGTATCGATTTATACAATATGATCACTTTATATTTCAATTTGTTTGTTATTTATTTGTTATTTTACTAATGCTTTTGTTTTCTAAAATATGTGTGATATTGCCTCTATATACAAATCTCTAAACATTTATTTAAATATGAGAATTAAAAATTGCAACAATAAAGAGAATATACCGTGCGATATATCAAGCTCTTATTAGTATTTCACAGAAATAATTGATTCAATATTAAATTAAATTAAATGATTAAATTGGACATGGAATTACTTCACGTTTTTATAAATTATTATTACGAATTAATTAAAATAATGTATGTCAAACATTCAATAGGAAAAGGGAGAGGGAAGAGACTACGAACGGAATGTGTGAGCTGTTATATAACCTGCCACTAATCCATTGTATCCAGTCATTTGTCAATCGCATTAATAACAGATGCCTCATTAATTAGTCGTTGTTTGACGTCATTAAGAAATAATTTTAGTTGATTTATGAGATATATCGGAGAAATGTATACAATCATCATTGCATAATTATATTGTCCCTATCGTCACACATATGTACAAAATATGAATATATAATAAATGTACAAATATAAATAACAAATAGCAAATATAAATAACGAAATACAGCAACATATCGAGATATCGGTACCTATCTGAAAAAATCGTTATTCTATTATTGAGCGCAATGTACGTACATGTATACAACATCGCATATGCCAGTATTGGATAGGATTAACTTGCTTTAACAATAAGCTTCGAATACGCGCCTAATTCCTCTAAACTAATTCCACTAAATACCCAGTGGCTAATTTCTCTTACTAAATACACAGCAATATCGATTTGAAAGGCACTCAGGTGATCAAGATTTGATCCTAGTGGCTCAATATTAAAATCAAAAATAAAGAGCGAAAGGAGCATATATGAAGATGGATCTACCTGGATATTAATGAATCGAAGATATGACGCATGCATATATATATATAGCAATTAATTGTTTCTGTTTAAGTTCTATCGGTTATCAATAAGAGAACTTGGCGATCGAGGCAAGCCCGAGCAATTCAGTGGCGCAGTATATACAGTCTATAAGATAAATATTTGATTAGCATGAATATCAATGTGTCACTTGTACTTGTTGCGAATGATCTAGTATCTATCAATTGGTATCTATTAATATTTCTTTCGTGTAGTGTGCATTTATTCTGAGATGTCCTAGAAAGAAAACTCTGTAATGCCCAATGTTAATTTTAACCTCACACATATATTCACACACAACACTATTAAAGATATTAAATTGTAACCAAATCTTTTTTAAATTAATGTACCTACATTTATGAAGATAATGAGACTTTTGCATTACCGGAACGAAAGTTTTATTTATAAAAATCTTATCATTTTCTCAATAATTTTAATTACAGAATTATTAATGATTTGATGTCTTAATTAAAAAACAATTGTTAAAAATGATTTTAAAACATATAATTAATATCACGCAATATCTTTTGCAACAAATTATATTTTTTATATCAACAAATAAAAAAAATATGAAAGCTGACAAACATCGAAATTGCATAGCAAATATGCCGATGTAATATTACTTAGCAATTTATAGTAGCTACATAAATAAATTCGTTTCTGTTAAATTATTTGATTTAAGAGTAAATAATATTTATTTAACAACGAGCAATACAAATTCATATTGCTTTTATCGAAGAAGAAAAGCAAAAATATTTTTTATTGTTTGCGAAGAAAAATACACGTACATCGCTGTTTATATAGATTTTCAAAACAATTCTTCGATAGAAACGTTTAAAGTTACAATATTCTATTATGTTAATATTCAATAATGTGAGTTAAAACGGATAAATAATAATCCTCGATCAAATTTTCAATAAAATTCAACTCGCAAATTAATCTAACAAATAAACTGTGGAAGCTTCATGACAAATTAGCTAAATATTAAAAAAAACATTAAAAATATAATAATAAAAGAACAAAAGACAATGATTTCTTGTAAATTTCATTATAAAATTATTTGCATAAGATTTTATTCTCTTTGTAAAGTTATATTGTTACCAATTAATTTTTCTTGGTCACATCGAATCATGCGCTACGCATGATTCTAAAAATTTAGCGAAAACAACGAAGAGATGGGTCAGCACTTTGCACGCTTTAATTAAGTGTATTTTACATTATTCATAATCCTTCGATAATTTTGTATTCGTGAAACGTTACCGGAAACTGCTATTGTAAACCTTATTCTACGCTACAATGCAAAAGTATACGAAAGATTAATGGTAAAATTAATGTAGTCTATGAGGATGTCACATAAATGAATAAACATATCATAAACGTCATCGCATACGTTACGATGTGTTATTATATGTGTAAATGCTTTTATCTACTAACAACAAGGAAATTTCTTTTTTACATATTGCAATAAAGAAAACACCATTTTGAAATACTATAAATTTTACTTAAATCTCTCTTCATATGTATCTTGGAAGGTAACGATTATTGAATTCTTCGCAATATTACTACATTATTAATATATCTTCTCTCGATATGAAGATCATTAAACGCAAACGAATACAATTAACGCGATAAAAATACACCGGTAATGAAGATAATGACGCATCGTCTGGGTTAATGAGTAAAGAATCGCTTTTTCAGCGACGTTATATTTAATCGTTAAATTTTGTGTAAATTATTTTCAAATATAATATTATCCTTTGCTGTTCTTTATTTTGACATATATTACGGGAAATTCTTTTATAACTAGCGTTCCAATGTCTAATATTATATTAATGAATAAATTTTTACAAAAAATATTTTAGTTTCATGCATAAATACAATTTGTTTTTGTTAATTATATTTCTTAATTTTTTAAATTAAATTTATTTAAACTAGAATTGTTTTTATTTTTTATTTTAGACCAAAAATTTATTCCAATACAGTTGGACCAATCTTAAATTATCAGAAAACTGCGCATTATCTCAATCTGATTATACTGTGCAATAAAATTTTATAATGCACAGATTTGTGACAATCACAAACTGGTTTGAAAATATGTAGGGACAAAGCCCTACATTTTTCAGATTTGTCCTTTGTTTTCTTTAAGAAAATATTGTCACCGTAATCATATCTCCATATCATGAAAACAAACATATTCACGGACAAAAAAGGTATTATATATAAATAGGTATATAAATTCTCGAAAAATATGCTTCATTGCAATACGAAAATACGACGAATAAATGATATAATTAAATTTATTTGCCCTTTATGTAAGAAAATATAGAAAATTTTTCCCTTATATCGCCTATAATATTCCCATTTTATATTTCCGTGCATCATAATTTACAAGTATATAAATTTCCGCGGAATATGTATGATATTGCGTTTATAATATGCATGCATATTTTACAGAATTCAGCGCAGACAACAGCATAGAAAAATATACGTAGGTGAGCAGATTTTTTTTTGTATTAAAGACAATTTTTTTTAGATTTAAAGATAAATACTAGTTATATTTTATTCGTGTTTCACAAAAAAGTAATTCAACGTGTAGTATAAAATAATGTAGAATAAAATATAAAGAAATATATTATTCAGTCACTGAGAATAAAATCGAAAAGCATAAAGAAATATTATACATACACGTATTCGTTAACAATCAAAAGATATAAGTCAATTGCTAGCCTCTTTAACATCAGCATAAATATTAAATAATAGATATATTTGACTCACAAAAATCTACTACAAAAAAAAGGAATTCTTAATAGTACATAAAAATTTCCGAAGTTTAATTTTTGTTATACAAAAATGTTTCCGTAGAAAAAGCTAAATTTGTTTAAAATTTAAAAAAAAATTACAATTAAAAATTTTTTTAATTAAAATTAAAAATTTTGTTATTATTCTGCAATATTACATTATATTAATATCCAAAAATCTACATTAAAATAAGAAAAGAATATAAGATCAATCTATAAAGATGATCCTATAAAGATCAACAGAAAATGTCATGGCATATTAAATAAACTCAGAAAGCAGCAATTTCGTCAAATGTTCGTTGCATAATGACATAATGACTGCAATCGCATATTGTAAAAATGCAACAAAAAAATATAAAGCACAAAAAAGATAATAGAAACAATGCACAAATACAATATATTATTGTTATTATATTTTTTGATGATAAAATATATAACAGAGTGGCAAATAAAATTTATTATTATATTCAATAATATTTTCGTTATAAAATCGTTTACACTGATTTTATGATTAAAATGTCATTCTATAAAGACGTTTAAATAAAATCTGGTAAAAAGTATTCCAATAGAAGCAATATATTTAATCTGATTCGACTAAATGGCGATTTTTTCATATTGTTTTATGCACATATTTTTTAATCATCCTTCAATCTCAATTAAATAAAACTCTTTACAGTAATTTATATTAATAATCGTGAAAAAAAATTTTCTACAACTTCGAAATATCCTATATATTTTATTTTCACAATGATATTTTATTTTATTTTTATTATTTATAAAAATATTTAAATTACATTGTATTTATGCACAATAATAAATTGTCAAGCACAAATATTTTAGAATAGAAAAGTATTTTGCATGCATGTCATATAATAAAATAATCGATATGCAACATAAATTACTGCATTTATTAACAGTCTACATTGATTAACTAGATAAGAATAATAGCTTTATTTTTATACACACACAGTATTGATCAGTTTATATCCCTATACATCTGCTATTCAAAAGCGCTTGTTTACTAAAAAATAAAATAAATGTAATAAACTCACCCTTGAGAGAGATTAGGCTGTTGGGTGAGACTCTCAGCTAAAATATCTATATTCTTTTTCTCCCCTGCATCATCGTTGGTAATTGTCTCAAAACTAGCAGAGACTGTAGCTTCTTGCTATAATATATCAATATATAATTTAATAAAAAATACATGAAATATAAATGTATGTAAATGGAAAATGTAGAACAAAATTTAAGTATCCTTATATGTATACCATTATTATAGTAGACATGTATTATTGCTATTACATTCAATATGAGAAAAATACATCTTTTCGTACATATTATGTAGTAAATGAATATCCTTACATGAGAAATTATACAATTATAAGTGACTTACCTGGTCATATAAATTGTTCTGGTTAGTCTTTAATGTCGCTGTTGCAGTTTCAGCATCCAGTATAGACGAAGACTCAAAACTTTCATGGTCCTCGTAATTGAACGTAACATTATTATAAGCTCCGTAAGTCTCATTCTTCTCAGGATGGAAAAAAGAATCTTTGGTTTGTGCGTTCTCCGAAGCTACTATTAGAAACAAAAGTCCACTGTAACGGAAAGAAGTGGCTAGTATTATTGTCTATTAAGTAACATTGTGCCAGTGTTGCATAATGCAAAAGCAATTATCTCTTACAAAAGCATGATAAAAAAAGATCAATTCTTTGCAATTAAACACAATCCTACCAAATTTTGCCTCATTCTGTCCATAAAATTTAATTTATAAAAATAATATAAAATATATACAAGAAACAAATTATATTCAGAAATTTAATTCAACATTCAATTAAATTGCTATTTTAATAATCATTTAAAAAACCGCATCTGACGATGTAATAAATAAAGTTTAATTATAAACTTTGTCAAAATAAAAATATATATATATATTCATTCTACATAAGTTATACATAATTTTGTTCCATCGCGTTAATCAGAATTTTTGCTCAAAAATATTCCAAGACAAATGGCTCGCGGGATATCCACTGATACTCCAGTAGTTGGCAAAAATTTTAATTTGCTGTACAAATAGGTGCGAAAAAGAACGAAAGCTTTGAGCAAGAATTCGCTTTCACGTTTCCGATACGACTGGGAACGAGATTGTTCGTCGCGACTTGAATTCAATCGATTTATTACGTTCGAACGGATCGGCGTCGATGTCTTACCTGGACACCGTCGATATTAGGAGCAGCGCCCAGTACACGAACAGCACGCGGGGTTTCATCTCTCTCTCCTTTTACGGGACGCCGGCGTTGTTGTTCGCCGCATTAGGAGCGGCTTTTTTATGTCACACGTCGTCGCTCTTAAAAGCACAAGACACAGTATTGCAATCGACGACGAGCGACGTCGACGATGATGACCATCACTACCACCACCACCGCCACCACCACTACCGTCACCGCGAAAACCTGACGTGGTGTATTATCGAAAAACTTCCGGCGCCGAGCGGGATCGCGAGTTGTCCATCCGAGGAGGCGAAGGTAGGAACGAGATACTTGAAAGAAATTTCAATGGGCAGGGAGCGCGACGCGAATCATTATCGGCGTGCGTGTAAATCTCCACGCGGAAAAAATAGAGAAAAACATCACGAACAGTTGCACGCCCGCACGAGAAATCGTGACTGGTCGTGACTGATCGTGAATAGTCGGGAACAGCTGATCGCGTCTGCGCCTTACAAAAGTTGCGAAACTTGTGAATCGCCCAGAGTGGCTCTAATCTGCTCTTTCCTGCACCTTTGACAACCTTTAGCGTGCTCGAATTGCTCGAAACGATTATTTACATTCATCATTTAAAAAGCTGGAAAAACACTTTCTTTATGAGTTTTAGAACACATGATATTACAAAAAGGATGAATGGTTATGAGTAATTTTATTTAAAAGCTAACTTTTATCTTCAATCGATATTCAATCGATTTGTTCATTTATATTGTATCTACAAAATTGATAAATGCTATTGTAAAAATCTCTGAAGAATTTCTTCTCAGGTATATAACACCTTTTCAGATTTAAAAAAAATCTCAACATTTTCTTCGAGCTTTTTAGTCTTACAAATATTTTATCTATAAAATAATATTATAATATTTATAATATAATATTATATATGAATATTTGATCTATATTTGATCTATTTGATAATATTTGATCTATAAAAAAGATAAATTTACGAAAAGATTGTGTATAAATTTCACCTTTTGTCAGTATATTTATTTCCAAAATTAATAAATTCTTCTGTGAAGCCCATGATGTTTTCTTATACAACACTTGGTAGTTGGTAGCACTTGACAGTTGTTGCTTGGCATTCTTGCAGATTCTTGCTTGATTTTTAAGAAGCTTGGATTTGAAACAATATTCACACACTGCTGTGCACAGCTGCATTTTATATGTAAACACGGCTTAAATGAGGTTTTGAATGAACGCGGAAGGTTTAATTACACAAATTAATTTAATAACTTGTATATAAAGATATGTTTTTTGGTCAAGAAGAATAAATAGTGTATGTACAGCGAACGTAAAGATCTATAGGAAAATTTATGGATCTTTGTCTCAATAAGAACAAATGTAGAGAACCCTTTGATCTAATGCCGGATTGAATATATATCACGTAATTGTTTATTTACAATTTGTGTGCAATAATGGAAGTGAATGACGATTCATCGACACCTCAAGATAGTAATACGTAAGTGTAAGCTTCTATTATAAGTACAATTACGATTACGAGGAAAATTGCAATAAATGCAATCAATATACAATCGATACTTAAAGCATAACATAAGGTTTTAAGTAATAACAAAAATAATTTTATATAATGATTTAATACTCTCATCACAGCTTTATTCATTGTAACAGTAAAATATTTTAAATATATATGTCAAACTAACTTTGAAGGTTAAAGAGCAATTTTAAAGATTAATGAATTATTTTTTTAAATTTTTATTGCAAGATGAAATAGATAAGTACTTTGACAACAAATATTTCCTGTTGTAGGATAACTGTATCAGATTCGGTATGGAAATTCATCAACAATCCTATAATAGCGATATTCTCGGATTTGGAAAATCCTCCGACAGAACAGATGCTCTGTTCTCTTCTCGAATCTTTATTAAAAAGATCTTCCACTTTAACCACTGTATTAGTCCCACCATTTAGTAATGGTACAGCAAATATTACGGTACAACAACAATTTACAGGTAGCAAATTTGTATAAAAATAATACTGTACTGTCCAAAACTGTATTTGATAATATATTATTGTATATGTCATTAGCATTCACAACTTGGTTATTTGGCACAATGTTTTATTTGATTTGCAAACAATCGAGCGATGTGGTGCTTTCAAATAGTATTGAAGTACAAGCTTGTATGCTCAGAATATTATCAAGGCATCATATGGCAATGTTTCAGACCATTACTTCAGAGTACCTAAGTATACTGGATGGTACGTATAATAATGAATCAACAGTAAATATTAAATAAAAACTTGAAATATATTTACTGACAATAAAATTACAAAATATTTTCTTTAAACAGAAATATTGGAATTTTATATGAGTGCTGCAGAAGAAATAACTCTCTCAAAGTTTCATACAGAAAAGGATATTATAGAAAATTTAGACTTGACACCGTTTCCTGTAAAGATTAAATCTTCAGATGTGCCATCAATTCAATCATCTTTATTAAAGGTTTTGCTTTTCCAACTTACAGATTTTTTAATAAAAAAATTCTCTAACATTCATTGGGTTCAATAACAATGATATTTGTATTGATAGATAATTGCGAAAGCTGGTATTTGGGATGAAGTAAACTTATGGAATAGAATTATGACAATAGTAATCAATTCTTCTCCAAATCTGAAGATTGAAGCAATACAATTACTTACAGAAATAATAGAAAATCATATTGTTCATGATAATGTATGTAAAGTTTTAATTGTAAAATAAATTAAATAAAGTTTGTGTTGTATGTTAATATATTGTATTTGGATGTTTTAGGAACGAAGAACCGTAATTATGTATACTCTAGAAATAGTGAAAAGTCTTCCAATTTGGATTAATTCAGATCTGTTATCAATACATATAATGTCTCAATTTGCAGAAACATTGATACGTTTAATACAATCGTCACATGTTTCTCTTAATACAACAGACTTGTGTTTTCAAGTAATTGATTTTATAGCTTTAGAATTTGTTAGTAAGTATTGCATTCTATTTTATTTCAATTTATTCAAATTTGTCTTATACGCATTGTATAAATTGTTATATTTTTTCCAGCGTATAATGTTAAAATTGAAGCGATAAAGAAATTAGAAAAAGCAGCATGTTACATGATTAAACAATATTTAATTGTAGAACCACGGTCCTGTACCACTTTAGAAGCTAAAAAATTCTTGGCTCAATTCGTACATTGTCCAGTCTGTAATCCTGACAGTTGTATATGTTTTATAAAACTATTTTGTTTTTTATTTAAAAATTATGCATTATTTCTATTTTTAATAATTTGTTTTTATTTTAGACTGTTATTGAGATTTTTATGCAATTTGTTTTTATCGATATTCGACGAACCGTTGAACCAGATAAAATTATTCTTGCAACAGAGATCAGCGAACCATGGAAATTACTAAAAAAAGAATTAGCGCATCTTATGGAAGCCGAAAAATTTACAGAAGTGTTACATATTGTTAAAGCCTCATCTTTATTACAATTGTGGCTAGAGAACCAGAAAATTCAAGTAAAACTATATGAGAATGACTTAAATGTCATATTAAAGATTCTCATACAAAATTTAAATTCTGATAGATGTCAAAATGAGCAAATTATTTTTCAAATTTTAATGAATTTAATGGCTCATAATGAATCGAATAAAGTTATATTGCAATCGATATTAGCATTGCCATTTACTCAAGATTTTAAAGGATCTATGGACATCAGTCAAAAAATGGTGCACCGAGCAAAATCTCTTGATATGAAAATAATGTCAGAATGCCTTGAAACCTTATGCATACATGGCAATGGAAAGGAAAGATTGAAATTACTACGTACATGCATATTAAATAGTGAGACGCAAATAGCTATTACAGCAGTATCGTAAGTTACATGTTATCATACGTTTGTAATGTCTCATATATATATTAGGTGTTGGAATTAATTCGTAGCGTTTTACAAGTGATGGGAAGTACTTTCATTAATGTATTTTTTAATGCTCATGTGAAATAAATAACATTCTTTCATTAAAAACGCTACGAATTAATTCCAACACCTAATATATATATATATATATATATAGAGAGAGAGAGAGAGAGAGAGAGAGAGAGAGAGAGAGAGAAAGAGAGAGAGAAGAGAGGAAAGACCCCTTATTATGAGATACCGAATTCATTTTGGGTAAATGCTAGAAGTCTATAAGCAGAATTTAAAAAAATAATAGGTCATTTTGGAGGGAATTTAACAAACTTTAAGATAATGTTATATAAAATTTAATTCTATTATAATTCCATTTTTTTTTAAATTAAAGAAATGTAAAAAGTGAAAAAAATCGCAAAGTCAAAAAATTATGCTCCTAATATGAGATGCTCCGAGAAATCGATAGTAAAATGCAAAGTATATGAGTATTATAATTAAAAAAACTGTATTTAATGTTTCTAAAATACAAATAACCAGTGTGCGCGAAAAATGAGCATGCGATAGATTATACCCAGAATTCGTCTTCAGGTAGTTGGAATCAAGAATTGCAAAAATAGACACTCGATGTTCATTCCGGTTATTCTTTTCATTATTGTACAATAATATTTATACTGTAGCAATAATTTTCATTATGACATAGAAGCATGAAATACCCGAATATCTCATATTACAATTTCCACGCCTTACGGTTTTACGAATACCAAATCTAATTTCTGTAATTGAGCAATTCAACGTATTCCGTATTTTTCTATTAGTACGACTTTGCTCTATCATTTTATGAAAAATGTATTGACATATTTATTTATTAAATAATAAACAGGATTTAAAGGCTCATCTCAGAAACTTGAAGACATACAAATTCTAAAATTTTTTTTTACAATGACAGGCATGATCTAATAACGGCATGATCTAATAACGAATTTCCCATTAAATTTTTCAATCCAAGAGCAATAAATTCATGGTGGTATCAATAGGTAGCATTTATTAATTTAACAGAAACGTCGCTATCTCATGTTAGGTGCCTATCTCATAATAGGGGGCTTCTACCCCTCTCCCTTCCTTCCTCCTTCTCTTCCTCTCCCCCCCCCCTCTATATATATTCACATACATACACATATACACAGGGTGTCTTAGAAATAAGATAAGAGCCGCATTGGGGGCGTAGAATGGATCAAGAGGAAAAAGTCTGATACCATTTTGAGATTTCGCTGTAGTTTCGAATTAAAAAAGGAAACGTATAAGCCAATGTGCAGTGAAGCCGTGCCGCGCGAATTCGTAACACCACTCGCGCCTCACTCGATAACGGCGGCGCCGACATACGAATTCGCACGGCGCAGCTTCACCGCACATTGGCTTATACGTTTTCCTTTTTTAATTTGAAAACTACAGTTAATATCTCGAAATGGTATCAGACTTTTTTGTTCCTCTTGACCCATTCTACATCTCCAATGCGGCTCCTACCTTATTTCTGAGATACCCTGTATACTCATGTGTATATACAGGGTGTTCAGCATAACGGTCCGTACGATTTTTAGACACTTCCGATAATTAAAAAAAAAAGATGATTATCCGTCTATTTCATATGGACTACAACATATGATAAAAAAATTTAAAAAAGATTCAAGATCATCTTGAATTTTTTAAATAGCACCATACAATTTTTTTCAATAATATTGTAGAGATTTTCAAGACGAATTATAATTTTCGCGATTATAATTTTCATTGATGTTTTATTGATTTTATTACATAATATTTATCATAAATACTCATTAATAAAGGAATACTAATGTAAACTTATTAACTTATGTGAACAAATTTTATTGATTTTGTTGATATTTAACCTTTAGAGGGTCGGACTGGTCACTATAGTGGCCAGCGGAAAACTCGGTTGATTCCTCGTGAGATAAACATTCAATACATATATGAATTTTATACAAAAAAAATTCAAAATTTCAAAGCAAAAATGCCAGCCCTCTCCAATCAGAGGGCCACATTAGCGTCTTAAGACATTAGTTAAGATGGTCTTGAAATAATGCGCCTTCTACAATAAGCCATTAATCATAAATCAGAAGTCAGAAATTAAAAACTAACGACTGTGATTGGTCAATTTTTAGCTTCTGATTTCTGATTTATGACTATGGTTTATTGTAGAAGGCCCATAAGAATCGACTATGAATACCGGCCTTTGTGTTGGAGGCAAACAATTTGAACATTTGCTTACATAAGTTACAGTTTTTCTTCATTAATTTATATTGATAATGCTGCAAATTTTTATATTAAATATCAATAAAATCAATAAAATTTGTTGACATAAGTTCCTTTATTAATGTATTTATGATAAATATTATGTAATAAAATCACCAATGAAAGTAATAATCTCTAGTACGTTGAATTTGTCTTAAAGATCTCTACGATATTATGGAAAAAATTGTATAGTGCTTTTAAAAAATTCAAGATGATCTTGATTTTTTTATTTAAAAAAATTTTTTTTAATTTTTTTATTGCATGTGTAGCCCGCATGAAGTAGATGGATAATCACCTTTCAACCCCTTTTTTTTTAATTGTTGGAAGTGTCTAAAAAATCATGCGGAACCGTTACGCTGAACACTCTCTATATATGTATACAGGGTGTTTCATTTTAAGTGATATAGTCGATTATCTCATGAATCGATGATTTTATTGAAAAATTTACTTAAAATGAAACATCCTATATATATATTGTATGTATGTATATATATATATATATATATATATATATATATATATATATATATACGGGATGTTTCATATGTATATATATATATACACAGAGTGTCCCAGAATGACCATCAAATATTTCGTGTGCTGATAGAGCGGACTAAATTGAGTCGAAAAATCCTCTATTATTTTGCAATTTTTGTAATAGTTAACAAGATATTAATTACTAAAAAAATCGCTGAATATTGGTTTTCAATAATTTTTTACTCAAATACTATCAACTTTACAGAAAAACAGCAAATGATAAAAATTATTTATTTTCTTTTCATAGAGTTCTGAGAATCTTTTCAGAATTTTTTAGTACTGCATTTTCTCATGTTAATAAAAATGTTGGATTGAAGGAAAAGTTCTGCGATATTTTGTTAGCTCAAAATTATGTATACAATATTTTCACTAAAAATGATCAAAATTTAAATTTAAAAAAAGAGTTTTAAAGCTTGAAATCTCTGCTACACATATATATATATATATATATATATATATATATATATATATATATTACAGGATGGTTATTATATTTTTTGAATTTATGAGATTTGTAATTTTTATATATAGAAAACTGTCAGCCAAAAAAAGGGAAATTTTTCTTCTCACTTTGTCTGTCACGTATCAAAAAAATTTGCAAAAATTTTCGATTATCTATATCATGAAAGTTTGAAGTTTTTCTTAGAAAATCATTTTTTTTCTATGATTTTTTGTTCTTGAGTTAAACGCGAGTTAAGTTAACGGAGTTATGAGCAATTAAAATCAGAATGCTCTTTTATTTAATCCACGTGTAATTTGATAACAAAAAGTTGTAGGAACATTTTCTTAAAACGAACTTTTAGGAGACTTTAAACTTTCACAGATAGTCAAAAATTTCGCAACAAATATACTCTGTATATAATTTTGAATTAACAAAATTCCGCAGAATTTTTTCTCCAACCAGTAGTTGCCAATAAGAAAATGCACTAAAAAGTTGATAAAAAATTCTGAAAAAATTCTTACAGCTCTATAAGAAGAAAATAAACAATTTCTATCTCTTGTCGTATTTTTTGTAAAATTGACTACTTGAGTAAGGAATTATTGAAAACTAATATTCGACGATTTTTAATAATAATTAATCTTGTTAACTATTGCGAAAATTGCAAATTGGTAGAGACCTTTTTGACTCAGTTTAGTCCGCTCTACCAGCATACGAAATATTTGGCGGTCATTCTGGGACTCCCTGTATATACACTGCATATCTTTTAATTATAAAATTATATCCGAATATAGACACAGTGTATTATTGTTGAATAATGCAAACATAAAATTGGAAGATGTTTGTCAATATGTTTTAAATACTGCCTTATGTTCGACGAAAATAGAAATACATGAAGCTCTTGCAAACGTCTTGGGTCAAGTAGCTTGTGTCTTATCAGGAAAGGGAAGAATTATTTTATTAAGGTACTTTATTACATTGTATGTAATTCATATTTGTGAAATAATGAAATAACTAATAACACTCTTATTTTTAGCGAATCCTTAAATAACAGAAAATGGAGGATATATTGTAAATGTTGTACAGAAGATGTAAAAAAAGATGTCGAATCCAATATGTATTATCTATCAAGGGACTACGATCATATTTTTAATACATATTTTAAATTACTTTCCTCTACCGACGTTTCCATACGTTTGAATATTTCTAAAAGTATTCTTTCTTTTTCAAATCATATAAAATCATTTAATTCAAATGAGATAACGAAAAAATGGATTTCTTATATACACGATGAGAATGATGAGATTCGATCGAATATTGCATCAATAATCGGGCAATTATTAAGTAATAAAATCGCTGCGTTGGAAAATGACAATGAACATTTGCCAGATACTGTACCAGATGATTTGGATGAGTATGTTGATCTAGTAATTAATGTTATAGCCAATACGCTTATGACTGCATTGAACACCTCCAATCATTCTTTACACGATACATTACTTGCCACTGCAAAAAATTTCGTATGGTAAGATATTTAATAGAATATTTAGAATAGTGCAAATATTAATTCTTGTAAATATTAGGTAACTTATTAATTAACTATTGATGTAACAATTTTAGTGTTCCATTACATTTAACAGAAAGAAGAATTCTGGATGTATTTATAATCACAATAACACATCCAAATTCATCACACGCAGCTGTAGCATCTGCTACAGCTGCGTATCGGGATGTTGCTGATTTTCTAAACGTTTCTCCGAAGACTCTATACATTCGATATCGGAAAGATTTTTTGAAAGTAACTATCTTTTAAGTTGTTGTTTACAAATTATGATGTCTCGTTGCATTATCAATTTATTTTGCAGCTTCTAATGAAACGTGCTGTTAGCAATTATATAAATTTCTCATATAATATGGCAACTACAGTACATCGCGTTGCTAAATGTATAGGCTATGAAGGATCACGTCAATTGTTGTCTAAAGATGGGCATTATGCGGTTTCCTTTCTGATCGCTATTATTGTTGAAATGCCACAAACAAATGTGCTTTTGTACGATATCGCTGAATTAATACGTATGGACATAAAGCAAATGCTTCAAGAATATTTTCCAGTATGTATTTAATGATTTAACTAGATTGAAATAATGCAATTTAATCGATATACTGTATGTCTTTTTTCCTCTTTTTTAGTATATTTATAGTTACGCGTTCTTAGAAACGCCTCTTCGAATAACTACAGAATGTTTAAAACTTGTAACAAAAATAACAGAAACTAATCTTGGATTTCTTACAAAGCAATCTTTTATGGTAAAAAATTTCAAATTTTTTTGTTAAATTCTCTCAATTTTTATTATTTAATATGAAAATATAATGAAATATATACGATATATATATATATATATATATATATATGTGTGTGTGTGTGTAATTTTGCAGGGTATTTTTGAAGAACTTATGTTAAATTTTCATGAATCACCTGAAAAAATAATAGATTTGTTAGGAATTATCTTGGAATATGATACTACTCAGAGAGGAAAGTTTGATACGCGAAAACAAGTTGTAAGTGCTTTAATAATTATTTTACGATTATTAATAGAGCGATATTAAATGAATTATAATATATATACACAGGTGTCTTATTTGAATTTACGATTACATGGTATATTAGTGAATTTTGACATAAAGCTTGGTCCTAAATCAGATGAATATACGCAACAATCTGCACTTGCTTCACTAGTTGTTTTAATTCGTTACATGGGTGCTACTAGTTTGACTCCGCTTAGATACAAAATTTTAGCCACGTTACGAACTTCACTTGGATTTAAAAGACCAGGCTTCTCTCGCTTAGTCTGTGATGCATGGGATGCATTTATTCACAAGTAAGTATTAAACTAATATATGTGGAATGCTAATTATATATTAAAATGGTAATTCTCAAAATCTATTAAAATCTATTTCCAGTATAGCTATTGAAGACTTAGGACCACTATTTCCAACAATATGTGTATCGTTAATACCATTGCAAAAAATATTTCCAGAAAAAGTCAATAATATGTTAGAGTTTCTGATTGTTCAAAATAGTGAAGAAAATAACAATCATATTTCAGAATTATTTTTTATAGATGACATGAATGTTCCGATTCATATATCTGATATAGTAAAAGCACATATTTTACAAGCAAGGTAAATCATTTAATTTAATTAACATATATTTATTTTTTTATTTGCTTTCTTGTATATTTTATAAAAATCTTCAATCTTAGACCTGACGGATTTAATGCTAATTTAAAGTTATGGTTGAAACGGATTATGCACGAAACTGATGAAGTGCGAATTAGAGCTCTGAAGCATTTGCAAATATTTTTGGCGGAGCATCGTAGTGAGCTTAATAAAATGATATTAAGTGAAACTGATGTCCATCCATTAATCGTTGAAGTATATTTATAATTATTACATATTATTCAAATGTATTGTGCATGCATATTATATTATTATCTATGTTATTATCATGTAATATATATTCATATTGTATTTTCAAGCTATTAGATACTCTGCTGATCGGATGTCAAGACAAAGACGAATCTATCCGTTTATGTTATGGAGAATGTCTCGGAGAATTAGGAGCTATTGAACCGAGTCTTCTTCCGCGGAGAATTATTTCTAGAGGTACTAAGTTTTATATTTTTATCGTAATAAATGTAATAATTCTTATCTTTTATAAACTTTCTAAATCCACTTAAAATTCTTTTTATGTTATAGAGGATAGTAAATTTATATCAGATATAAATGAAGAATTTGCGTGTGCATTACTTTCTGAACATGTGCGAGCTTTTCAAATGCAAAAGAATAGCCAAAGTATGGATTGTTTTTCACTTGCTATACAGGTATATAATTCCATATATACGCTATACGTATGCGATGCAAAAAATCAATTCTATTTATTAATGTAATTATTTTTTAGGAGATATTAAGAGCATATGATATTTCCCCGCAAGGTCGAAATAATGAATTGTGGAATAATTTACCGTCCACAACGCAACAGATTATTATCCCCTTCTTGACATCGCATTACAAGATAGTAACTGTTAGCGATGACGATGAATTTTCGCATCCTATTTACGGGTAATCTTGATATGAAATTTCAAGCTACTATTATCTTACACTGATCGATAACTGATACAAAAATTTATAGTTCGGAAGCAGGTTCTTCAGTTGAAAATTGGGCTTATAACTGGCTTTGCAGCATGTCTAATGCTGTACGTGACACTACACTCAATAATGTATTACAGGCATGCAAATTGGCATTCAAACGAGATATAAAAACATTAATATTTTGTCTACCGTACATTGTGTGTAAGTTGGAATATTAATGTCTGTTTAAATAATAATTATTTTAATATATTATATATATATATATATATATATATATATATATATATATATATATGTATATATATTATATATATATATGCTGCTTTCAGCATATATAATCGCAAATAATGGAGAAGAAGAATATATTAAGATTACAGAAGAGATGTTAGCTGTTATCAATGTTAGACAGAAATCTGTATTAGATCCTGAACTTCTGCGTCACCGACCACTTCGATATGGACAGAGTGTAGAGGCTGATGACAAGAGAATGTCGGAAGAAACTAGACGTACACGCTGCTCGCAAGTTAGCATAAATTTTTTAATAATTTTATTTAATATTAAATCTTGATATTGTTAAACGTTTTCGTATGATTAATACAGATAATCTTTCATATATTGGATCATTTGCAAAGATGGCTCAGAGAACGAAGATTATTTCAAGACAATAGATATGAAGCTATAAAAAGTTTGTAATAAAAAAGATATTCTGTCATGTATAGCGTTAATTTATATGATTTGTATAGATCAAATGTAACATGATTGATGGTTGATGTTTTTGTTGATATTTCTCTAGAATTCTGCACTAGCTTAGATAGTTTGGTAGTGGCAGAAGGATGTTACCAATCACGGGAATATCATCGTGCACTAATGTATCTAGAACAACACATGGCATCTAGTAATAAAGGTTTATCTGAATTAACAGAAGGTGGTTTACTCGCTGTATGTAATACATGGTATATTTTAATATCATATACATGATACATTTTTTTGTTTCACAATTTAGAATTATCTATTGCAGAAAATTTATGCGCAACTCGATGAACCTGATGGAGTTTCTGGTATTCTGGCGACCCAAAATCAGTCTCCTACATTGCAACAATTGGTTTTAGCTCATGAAGTCAATGGACAGCTTCAGGTATTATTAGATAAATTAAATAATTCTACTTTGAAATTATAATTTTATAGTTTTGCTAAATTACCCTTCGGATACTAGGATGCAGCTACGTGTTACGAGAGACTCATGCAAACAAGAGACTCAAAGCACATGTACTTACAAGGTATTATTCAATGTTACCTTGGCTTAGATCAACCTTTCACTGCCAAACACATTACCGAAGGTCTATTAAATAATAGGTAATACTTATTATAGTGTACAAATAAATGTAAATAATTAAACTGTATAACCTGAAACATTTTTTTTTTATGTGATAGACCAGAATTAGAGCCTCTCATAACCGAACGTGAACTTTTTTGGAAACTTGCTCACTTTTCCCGATTTGATGAGTCTTCACAAAAAAATATAAAACATGTACTATTAGATGATCTCATAAAGGGAACAAAACCTGATTTGCTCTCATTGAAGAAAAATTTAGTATCATTATTAGAAGATGCTTCTCGACCAGGAGCTTATCAACAGAGTTACTCGTACATTATGAAGTAAGTATTAATATTATAATTCATATTCTTTCTAAATTATTAAAATATATTTATTATATCATTTTCAGATTACATATATTAAATGAATTTGATAAAGCAACTTCAATGATGTTAAACAACGCAGAAGGTCTCCCATCAATATTAGAAGAATGGGAGAAACGTGGACAATTGTTGAGAGCATCTCGCGGTGTAGAATTTGTTCTGAGTATGCGCAGAGCTACTTTAGATTTAGCTGTACAGCTACAACGAAAGATTCAAAACACAGAAAATTTAATGCTTAAGAAAGAAATTGGTAAAATCTGGTTAAAAAGTGCCAAAATTGCTAGAAAGTACGTATGACTTTTCATATTTAGTAATTTCTGTATTAAATGAATTGTTTCATTCAGGACTGGCTTGCATCAACAAGCGTATATGCATATTTTATCAGCCATTGATTGGTGCCCACCACAGCCGTTGTACATAGAACAAGCTCAATTATATTGGCAAAAAGGTTGTCAAGAAGATGCTTTTACTACTTTAAATCGTTGTTTCTCAAATTGTTTTCAACCAGCACAATATTACAAACAATTACCTTCAGGAGAATGTAACGAAGAAAGAAGATACTGTGCAAAGGTATGTATCTAATGCTACTATGAAACTTATTGACTATCAGAAAGTAATTATAGTTATTTCATATCTTCTTTTAGGCAAAGCTTCTTTTTGCCAAATACAACGATGAAACTCTTAATGTCGATACAGATGGTTGTATCCTTAATTATAAAGAAGCAATCGAAGTATGGAGATGCTGGGAAAAAAGTTGGGTATCGTGTGCTCAGTATTATGATACTATTGTTGAGAGAATGTCTGAAGACGACAAAGATAAAAATAAACGGTAAGTTTGTGTTTGGATGCAATTTAATTTTATTATGATATGATTGCAATTATAATAACATTTATCATTAATATTTTAGAGATCTGCAAATACATATGATGAACTTTTATGGTAAATCACTTCAATATGGCTGCAAGTATATTCATCATTCAATGCCTAAGATGTTGACTATTTGGTTAGATAACGCTTCTCGTGCTACGATTACTTCTGATCCATCAGATATTATTAAACTTCGTCAAGATCGTCTGTTAAAGATGACTCAAATCATGGGTATCTATTTGAATTAAGTAACAGATTTATAATTAAATTTTTTTTTATATCATTAAATAAAAAATGTGAATTGATTTTTACATTTCAGAAGTCTACCATCATAGATTACCGACGTTCATGTGGCTAACAGCATTCAGTCAACTTGTATCAAGGATTTGTCATCCATCTCTGCTAGTACAAAATACTCTTTGCGCGATTTTAGTAAAATTAATTTCAGCATATCCGCAACATTGCTTATGGATGATGGCATCAGTTTTTAATGTATATGTTATTAACATGACACTATTTTTATATGATTAACAAAATCTAAAGAATGCTTTGTTTATTTTGCAGTCTTCATACCCAACGCGACAAAAACGATGTCAAGAAATCTTAAATCATGCGCAATTGAAAACGTCAAATATGGCTAAACTTATTAGAGATTTTCACAGACTTTGGGAAAGACTGATCGAATTATCCAATAAAGCTATACCAGAAGTAAGTTATTCAACTGTAATATCAGCAAAATTAATCATAGTGTAAAAATATATGTGATGTATCAAAAATTGAAGAATGATGTATACGTTTATATGTATATATTTATATCATAAATAATAAAATTCTTCTAATTCTATACAGGGAATATTAAATACCACTGTGACTCATTTGTCAAAAAATTTGCCAAAGTTACTTTCAAGTAAAGATTTCAGCTTAATCATGATGCCAACAACGAAATTCAGACAACTACATCTTCCATCCAAGAACGCTTCAGTTGAAAATCACAATCCATTCTTATTGTACGTTTTATTTAAACAATATTCTCTTTTCTTGTAATAGTGCGATATATTTTGTTATGCTTGCAATATAGGAGATGGGTACATATAACAAAAATAGAAGAAAGCGTGGTAATAATGCCTTCACTTCAACGTCCTCGACGAATCGCGCTGAGAGGATCAGATGGTAAAGAATATCTTTTCATGTGTAAGCCAAAAGATGATTTACGTAGGGACTTCAGATTGATGGAATTTAACGATATCGTGAATAAGTATCTTCAAAATGATCCAGAATCACGACAAAGGAGGCTTTATATACGCACATATGTAAGACTTGCTAGTGATACATTTTCTTTAGATTTGATTTCAATAAATCGTTAAATTGATTTGCAGAGCGTGGTGCCTTTGAACGAGGAATGCGGTTTAATAGAATGGGTACCAAATCTGGTTGGTCTTCGACCTACTATCATGAATCTCTATAGAGAAAGAGGTATTGCACCTACAAATAAGGAACTTAAAACGATGATATGTGGTAAGCTATAATATGATTATGGAGAACGTTTAAACATGTAAAAAAAATTATTTTATCTCATTTCTAAATCTTTTCATTAGCATTAAGAGATCCATTAGAAAAGAAGAGACAAATGTTTCTGGAAAAGTTATTACCACGACATCCTCCTATATTCGGGGATTGGTTTCGCATTACGTTTCCTGATTCATATGGATGGTATATACTAATAAAATACATCTTACATATATTTTCCGTAATTTTGTATATATATATATATATATAGATATCAATTATCTAACTTTTGAAAAAGGTATGAAGCTCGCACGGCGTATATTAGAACAACTGCTGTTATGTCCATGGTGGGATACATACTTGGACTTGGTGATCGTCATGGAGAAAATATATTATTCGATTCTAAATGTGGAGATTGCGTACATGTTGATTTCAACTGTTTGTTTAACAGGGTAAATCTTGCACTTAGAAATTAAATATTAGAAATAAAAAAAACAAATTTCTTTTTCAACTTAAAATTATAAATCTCTCATATTCTAATTAATATACATATATATATATATATATATCTATAATTCTTAGGGTGAATTTTTTGATTGGCCTGAACGAGTACCATTTCGCTTGACACATAATATGGTGGACGCTATGGGTCCTTTAAAAATTGAAGGACCATTTAGACGCGCCTCCCAAATTACTATGCGAGTACTTCGGCAAGAATCGAGTACATTGTTGAGCGTACTCACACCTTTCGTCTACGATCCACTCGTCACTTGGACTAAGAATCAGCCTGGTGATGCAGCTGAAAAAACAAATGAAAAAGTAACGCAAATACATTTTTTTATAAATTATACAAGAAACGATACAAGAATAATCCATTTATTTTTTTTTTAGGCTGTAGAACATATAAAAAATATTGAGCAACGATTGAAAGGCTTGATACGATATCCTGGAAGAAAGGCAGAAAATATCGCGTTGCATCTTAGTGTCGAAGGACAAACTAATCATTTAATTTTGGAAGCGACAAATACAGATAATTTGTGTCAAATGTATTTTGGTTGGGGTGCATATTTGTAACAATTGCCGAAATAAAATTACATACAGGATAAGATCCCACATATATGGATATTAATAGACAGTAATGTATGAATCATGCTATTGTCGGAACTTTTATACACAATTTTCAAGTGTTGTATTTTTTTATTTTTTCAGTATTATATTTCTTAATTACACATTACGATTTTATTCAATTATAATTTAAGTAGTTTCATCCGAACCAAAACTTCGGAGCAACATGAAGTATGAGGCAGCCGTGCTCAACACCTAAAAATATTAAAATTAGAATATTTTTTATGATATGTATATTACAAGAATTCCATATTTTTTATACATTTTGTGATACAAGAAGTGATAATTTCTTACTGCATTAAAATTCTCCAGATGCATTACGTAAAATTTTCCTGCGGTTATTTTACTCGGTTTTTGACTACGCAACATAAGCAAACATATCTCTGTTTTGAATGAAACTGGTAATTCATACCAAGCAATTGTATATACAGTTTTGTAGATCATGGAACTCTATAATATAATATATACTATAAACACGTATGTGTATATACATATGTACTGGATGTTTCAGATCATCCGTACACTCCATTTAAAACAGAAAGTAGTTATTTTGAAAAATATTTCAGATAAAGTTGTTGGGGATCAGGTAATGTATTACAAGGGCGTATGCAATTGACCTTGGGTGCTGTCGTAAAGGTCATGTCAAGGTCAACTTGAATTTTTCAAATGGGAGCTATATCTATATCTTTTATTGTATTTTCCTGTAGTTCACCTCAAGATGAAACATTTTATGAAGTGTCTATCTTTTTAGTTGAGATCTTCCTGAATTATGAGACTTCAAAATTTTAGTACCATCGGCGTTAAGATTACTCAAGATGTACTGCGTGGAGGTCGCACGGTCGGATTTACATCTCTTCGGGATTAAAATTTCTGTGGACCTCCACGCAGTACATCTTGGGTAATGTTAATATCAACTTAAATTTTGAAGTCTCATAACTCAGAAAGATCTCAATTAAAAGGATTTATAATCAGTTTTCAAAATGTCTTGAAACGCCAGTTACAAGAATATGGAATAAGAAATATGCATTCCCATTTAAAAAATTCAAATCAACCTTCACGACGTCACCTAAGATCAATCACATACGCTCATGTAATGTATTACTTAATCCCCAACAATTTTGTCTCTCTCTGAAACATTTTTCAAAATAACCATTTCCCTTATAAATTGGGTGTGAGGATGGCCTCCCAATATATATACAGTGTTCCATAACTTTTAATTAATATTTCTGGAAGTGAAAAAGGATGAAATTTTGAATTAAAAATTCCTCTTCCACTTTTGGCTTAAGCCATTATTTATTGTATTATTAACGATTAAAGTTGATTAATCAGATAGCGCGTAGCCGGAGTACGCAGGAATGTATTATGTCATGGAACTGCTCGCGCTTACTATGCATTCTCTCGATTGAAATTTTATTCTTATTTTTTATATTAACAGTAATAAATGATTTTATTAAGACCGTAATATGAAATACTAACAATAAGTAAGTATATTCAAACCTATAGCGGTCGAAGTTAGATCTTTCAATGCCTAAATAATTCAAAGTGAATTATTTATATATGTATATATTATATATGTATGTACTATACATGCATATATATCATATTTTATAGTTATACAAACTGCGCGCCGAATTTTTTCTGCATTTACAAACACAATTAAATTACTGGAATAATATCACAAATTAAATTAAATTGACAAGCAAATTTTGATGTTCAATCCGATATCATATTATAAGAATGTTAATGTGCTGAAAAACTTCAAATAAATTTATTGTGAAAAATATTACCTCAGCCGGGACTTAAATCCGGATCTCTGTATTCCGTACGAGCGTTCTAAGCCATTTTTATATCAATAAATAAATGTCTAAATCAATAAATAGATAGGTATTAACACATCATTTATAAGTAATGAATAAATCAACAAATAGGTAGATATCAATAAATTATTTACGAATAATTTAGTTTGATAATATTTCTTGTCAATAATCTTCTTTTAATACCCACGATAAACATTCCATAGTTAGTTTTTAGTTATCGTTGCTAGGTTGCTAAGTTAGCTGTGGAAATAAAATAATTAAATTGAGTAAATGGATTAAATAATTGAATTAAATAAACGAATAAGTAAATAAATATGAATAAAACTAATCAGAAATTGGACAAAGTAGAAAAATCTGTCCTTTTTAGGGGATATTAAAAAAGGTTCGATTTTTGTCTAAAGAATGTAAAAGAAATAGTGTTTTTTTGTAGATTTTGACTTCCTGAATATGATAAAATTATTAAAAAGTTTGTGGCACTTGGGGAACACCTTGAAAAGTAAGTAAGAATATTGAAATTTGTTCAAATATTGTATATCATATTCATACTCAATTTTCAAGATGTTCTCTATCGAACCCCAACTTTTTCTTAATATTATCGTACTCAGAAAGTCAAAATCTATTTAAAAAATGCTATTCCTTTTATTTACACCTTTATGAAGAAAAACCTCTTTAACATCCTCCTTTCTAATTCCTTGTAATATTTATTTTTTATTTACTTGTTTATTCATTTATCTATCTGTTCATTTATTCATTTATTTATTTATTAATAATATATGAAAAATTAAATTTTATTATATGAAAAATTAAAATAAAATTTCAATTCGGAAAATACATAGTAAGTGTGAGGAGTTTTATGGCATGCTACGCTCCTGCGTACTCAGCTGCGCGCTGTCTTAATTCGTCGCTGATTAATCAACTTTAATTATTAATAACTCTGTAAATAATAGTCTGACAAGGGAACCTCGCGAAGTGTCAAATTTTGATTTTAATGAAACTTTGTATACTTTGTGACGTGACATTTTTTATCGTTCGTCACAAGGATCCGACGATCGAAATAGCGCGGCATTATCGTCCTGTATCCTCCCGACGCAGAAGGCGTGTCAGCGCTTATCACAATTTTCGAACGGTTTTTATTATTACATTTCTCGCGAAATATTATTATTGTTTGCGAGTTTATTTAGGATAATCGGCGATTTTGATGATTTGTTGTACGAAGCATCGTTTCACCACTTCAACTGACGACAAGGAAGAAGATGGAAGACTCGTATCGGAGGTCACTTAGAGAAAAAAATAGCACGCAGGTAATACTGTTTTGAATTTTCCGAATTAATGCTTTGTTTATGAACTTGTCATCCTATTGCTGAATTTCTTACAGGCAATTACTAAAAAGAAGCGACTAAAGCGGCATGAGGGAATGACCACTTTCTGCCATAGTACGAGCGAGAGTAAAGGAGCCTCTGCCGAGAGAAGATGTCAAATTCGGATGTCAATTAGAAGCGGAGATCATCCGAACAAGGAGCCCATCGAATAAAGATAATCCGCCAAGATAATTCAGAGGGTAAGCAGAAGAGATCAAGCAGAAAAGTTGTATTTCAGAAGAACGAAAAATTGTTATTAATGATTATAAAAGAAGAGCTATTAAATTTTGAAAAAGTGCAAAAAAGGAGCGATTCCTTTTCATTGGTAATTTTAAAAAGATGAAGTCTTTGCGCGCAGCAATTATCGATGGGAATATTACCTACAAAAAGGTATCCATAAAGAAAAGATATTATACATATATGTATATTTCTGAATGTCTTACAAAATTTTAAAGAAGCTAATGATAAGAAAAGAATTATTCATGATATGGATTTACGATGATAGGCTCTAGAAGTCAAAACACAAATCGATTTTCCTTCATTTAAAGCTGGTGCAACATGGATATTAAATTATTAAAAAGAACATAGAATTATATAAAGAAAAATAACAAAATTTGTAAATTGTTCTGTAGATAAAAAGCAATTACAACTGCATGTCAGGAATTCATGGCTACCGTAAAATCTTATATAAGTCTTTTTGAACTAGAAAGTATATATAATGTAGACGAAAGTAGATTTAATTTGGATCAATAAAGGAGTGTAAAAGCCAATAGAAAAGTTTGTTTAGACCTGCAAACATTTACATTGCAGCAAATGAACTAAACAATACTTTCAGTCTTGTATAAGTCTTTTACAAATGTATTTGTATTCGCTACGGAAGTTTCAGTGTACTATTATTAGATTCTTAGAGAACATTGTCCTGCAAGTCTGCAAAAATTTATGTCAAAAAGATAAAGATATATGGATTTTAACTATACCAAAGAAAACTACAGAAATGATTCAATCTTTTGATATTTATGAGTAGATTTGATTTCAGACTATGGAAAAATTTTATGAGAACATTCGTGTTATGTTATTAAATCATGATATTAATTTACATTTGACAAATAATATCAAATTACAATTTTTGATGCATATACAGCTTGTTCTTCACGATTTCATAATTTTTTTAAATATGCCTGATTCAAAAGTGGGTACATCGAAGAGCCGGCACATTTCGAAACTTCAATAGATTTTTCTGAAAGAGGATATTCAAGAAATACCACGCTGCTCCATATGTGATGCACCTGCTATAATATGTTCTGAGATGTTCCTGATGCAAGAAATATTTTTGTATGCAGCACTTTTGTTATGAATATTATAATTGTGAACATTTTATCATACAATAATTATGTTAGTATTAACAACGAGATTTACAATTAATTTTAAAATTTACAATAAATACATTCATTGCTGTTCATAATAAAAGAGATGCTTATACATTACAGGAAATATATGATACGATAACTGAAAACGATAATAAATATATGACACCACTGTTCAGATATCAAAGGAGTAATGGCAACCTGTCTCTTGAATTAAGTAACATTTTTGACTTGTTAACTTCCACCAGGTTTTAGCCGTCGCTCATTATTCATTAAACGTTATTAACAAAAGAAATTCAAAAAATGATGTCTCTTTTCTACTATACAAAACAGAAATTTTCTGCTTTAAAGTATATTTTACAACTTTCCAGGCGAAATGACTCTCACCCCACTTTCCCCCTGCTAAAGTTATATAAAAAATTATGTAAGAAAGTATTTGCATTAAAGAGCAGGGAATTTGTTTCATCAAAGTACAGTTGTGTCCAAAAGTTAGATTTTAATAATGAACTTTTTAACGTATAACAAGCAACGGCTAAAATCTGGTGCAGGTCACTCAGGATCATAACTAGAGATGTAAACGACGGAAAAACACTAGAATTTTAAGGTAAAATCTTGGAAATTAATAATTTTTTTCCTTTTACTTTGACAGTTTTTTACTCCAGATATATTTTATGCCAGATATTTTTTTTAAATCATTTAGATCTGTTCGTTTTGCTTGAAATCCTCCAAAATTTTTACACTTAAAGTGATATTATTAGAAAAATAAATTCTATTATTATTAGAGAAATAGAATTGCAACAGCCAATAATACATATTTCCGTTTCGACATAAAATTATAAAGATAAAAGTATTAAAAAGTATCGAAATAATAAGAAAAATTTTATTAATTAATATTTAACGTGAATTCTAAGATTTTTCATGAATTTTATGTAATTTGTTCAAAAATACCATTTTTTTACAGTAAAAAACTAGTTTTTTACTTGATATTTTTCTCTGAAATAAAAAACCGTTTTTTTACTATTTCTAATCACAAATCGGAGCTGCCTTCCCTATTCGGCATATTTACCGAATATTTATTTAAAAACTTTTTTTGGAAATTTTGAAAATAAAATTTTGAAAAATAATTTTTAAAAAATATTATTAACGCGAATGAATACAGCTAATTTTGTTGTAAAACTTTTGTACAAAAAAATGTTTTGTGCAAGACATTTTTTGATATTTCGAATAGTTTTCGAGATATAATGGAAAAAGTTACAAACCGCTCTATACATAAGTGATTTCACTCCAAATCGTTTTTTAATCGCGATTGATATTTTCTAAATTCATCTCTTTAAGCTATAAGTACACAAAGTTTCATTAAGATCAGAATTCGATCTCCAGGATTCAGAATTTGAACCTCGCGAGATTCTCTTGTGAGTCAAAAGTGAGAAAAGAACTTTTAGTTCAAAATTTCATCCTCTTTCACTCCGAAAGAAATATTAATTAAGAATTATAGGATACCCTATATATATATATATATATATATATATATATATATATATATATATATATACATGTATAAGTATATATGCAAGTATGCATATATTTATCTATATGCATACTTACATATGTATGTAAAGATGCGTTCTGTTTTACACATGATGCGCATGATTATCATTTTATCTTTATTGTTCATCGAATATTAAAGAATGATAAAAGGATAGATCAAGCGCATCATATGTGAAACGGAACGGAGCTTAAGTCGTTATACGTCTTTTCCAATGAGATGCTAATTTTATTTTACCTCATATATCAAAGCATCACCAGGTATACAAAAGAGCAGCAATTGAAAAAGTGCCATGATTAAATATGAGATGTATTTAATCGACTTGGAGATTGTACTTGCAGTTATGTTTGCAGTCGCAATTTGAAAACCTACTAAACATATTATGAGACTGCTAGCTAACGTTTGCAGAAATAACATTGGGCTAAAAACTGTTTCCATATAATCACAAAACCTAGATACAAAATTTCGATATTTTTCATGTGTGCGTGTGTGTGCGCGCGCGCGCGCGTGTATGTACATATATATGTACATATATATATATATATATATATTTAAAATTATTACCAGAGAATCGTGTAATGATGTTTAATAATGTCTATTATATGTAATTTAATTTTTTGCATAGTATTTTCTTCGAGATATGTATGTTGTATCTAAATAAAAAAATTTAATATGTTTACAAGAATAAAATAGCATTCAAAACATATTAATTTAATAATAATATGCTAAAATATGAATCTTCTCAAATAAATACTAACGAAATCAATTTGCAAAGTACTAATATTTTTAATTTTTTTTTTAAGTACTTTGAAATGGCCACATGTGTGAAACAACGCTGTTGCAATTAAAGTATCAGTTCCCAGGATAATAAGGCCACATAAGCTTGTTGCTATCATTTGTGAGAAATAAGTAATCTACGTAAATGAGAATATATACGAATATTACAATCACAATTTTGACGAGCCCCTGGAAATAAGGATCTTACCTCATACATCGGAAAATTATAATAATATTCTGGATACAAAGCTAAAAACGGAAAATGCTTTATAGTATTATTGTTAGTGCCTTTAATCACAGCAATAACTATTTCAATTATAGGTAGACTAAAGAAAAACATTAAAGAATTACAAATTAAAAATAAATATCCTTTAGTATATAAATATCCTTTCTTCACGTATCTGTAAGTAACACAATGAAGTATATGTGAATCCGTAAATGCACTTATGCATTTATAATTAAAAAAAAAACATTTATTTACATTGCATATACATCTGTGTGTTTCTTCGAAATATATGTTGTCAATATATTCCAATAATCGGTTAACATATATTTGATAAAAGGATCCATTTTTCTTCTATTGCTTATCCAAACTAACGATTTTAATATAGCAAGTAAAATAGTGAGCAATACTGAACTATAAAAATAAAAGAAATAGAATTATTTGAGTTTTCCTTAAAACATAACAAAATTATAATATAACTGCTTTGTGTCAATACTGGAGATTTATTATGATCATATACCTCGTTTCCAATACAGTAGACAGATCTTGCCAATTTTGATAAATTTGCAGTCCTTGCGGTATAACAATAGTAATCATACACGTAAAACATATGATATATCTCACGATATTCGTTGGATAAAGGCCAACAAATTTTAAAACCTTTCTGTTAATAAATACATAATTATTGATATCCATGTTAGTTTCATTAAAAGGATATACAATAAAAAATGATGTTTTGGAAGAGATGACAAGCACGAACTTTATACATCAGATCTATGCTGATAGATTGATATAGATATAAAAAGACTAATTTATGAATAGATGTTATAAATTTTTTGATATTTCAAAATGTATTATTAGTCTTGAATAGTTGGCATTCTATGTATTTTTAATTAAGTTTTCTTTATTTAATTTTACACAAGCAATTAGTAAACGTTACCGATCACTAACGAATTCCAATTAGTAAACTCTACTAGAAATATCTATCTAGAGACAAATATGAAATATAGGCTTTATAATTGTCCTCTGTTTATTAATATTTCATACTTAATGAAGTTAAGTTGAACTAGCTAATTTATAAGATCCACTGTCTTTCATTATTGAAGGCATAAAGACAAAGTGTTAAAGACCTTCCCTTCAATTTGCTTTTTCACTTAGCAAAGGATGTGCTATTTCCTTGGTTAACCACTAATAAGGCATTTTAAGAGACAGATGGTTTCCTTTGTACTTTTGTACCTTATACTTATTTATTATTTCCATACAATACATGTATATGTCACAAAGAATAATTATAGCTTCCGGGTGAACGTATACTCCATCTCGCTCTCATAGTGACATTTGCTACAAGTGGGGTTGGACACTTACAATTCCAATATGATGCATATAACATTATTGGTAGTGAAACAAGACCGAGGACATTGTGCAAATGCAAGGACGTGTGAAATCGAAAAAACAACAAATTTATTTCCATGACAATTTGCTATGGCATGTGAGTTTTTTTATAAAAAAATCTTATTATGATTTACAAAATTTCATTATTTGTGCACGCAGCACATATCAGTAATAAATAAAGATCGATTTTCTTATATGTTATCTGTTTATAATATAATTTGGAACAATATGTAATTTACAGTTAGAATACGTTTATATCCATACATACTAGCAGATACTTAATTCCATATCGTCACGAATATATTTGTCATCATGATACGTTATAAAAAGATGTTATTTAAAAGTGCTTTAGTCTAACGTGCTTTATGCATCATAACTTGTATTAAATGATACAAATTAATATAGAATGTAGAGTTCCCTTTTTCAAAAGTTGTACTCACTCTCCGGACGATGTTTATACAAACACTGACACTAATACGATGAAAACATACGAGGAGTTATCGTGTTTTAAGGACATTTCCTTTCTACTTGACTTTTTCCGCTTTCTTCATATTCCTGACTGGAGATCCACATTTGTTGGAAAGTACCAATCGATGCTAATATCGAACCACCGATCCATGCTCCAAATCTTCTTTCTGCACATCCGTTCGCACTGATCAATTTAAGACGCATGCTAGAGGGTATTCTCATAGATAAATCTCTATTCAAACGTTCTGGGAAACCCTACAAATACATAGTAATTTGTCAATATATGCAAGAAGGAAAACATTTGCTAGTTCTCTATCTATTAAAATTCTACCTGAATAAACGAATTGCCACCAGTTACTACAACACTTCCGTATAGCGCTGGTCGTACATCAACGTCGCACATGCCAACACTGGTTGTGACGATATGCCCTACTCCCAACATAGTATTACCGACCATACCTCCACGCATTTGTACTATACTAGGATCAAATAATGCCTCTGGTATTCGAAATCTCTCACTTCCAAAATCCTTAAAATAATTATTTTTTATTATCTTATTTTAAAGTTTGTATATACAAAGTTATAGACATTATATAAAATATATACCTGATGATAACCAGTCGGGAATTCATACTGAACTGCAGGAATCGTAGAAACAATCTTCTCGTCATACGGTGTTTCTGATACTTGAAGAACTGTGGCTTGGAAATCCTGAACTACTTTCTTTACCATATAATTATGCCAAGACTTGGTAACTTCAGGCAAACCTTTCTTTTTAATCCATCGTGGTTTATCATGATCTTTAACTACTTCTTTACTACCCACCATATAAGGAGGTGACAAGTCGATATCGTTATCCTACATTTATTTAAAAAAAAATACACAAGGCTAACAGACTTCGAAGACATGTTAATAAACATAAGTAATATTTACATACTTGTAAAAATTGTCTGCACTGCATACTTATGTAGTCTCCACCAAGGGGTGATTTACCAATGGCTTGTGTCAACACAAATCCATCTTGTACAGGTACTGCAGACGTATGTGTGGCACCACTATCGACGACGATACCAGTTGCTCTACCATTGGCAAATGCAGCCAAAACTGCATTTTTCACAAGAAAATAAGCTGGTACATTATATTTTTCAAACATTAGCTCAGTTAACTTTTCCCTTTTGCTACGCACATTCCATGGTGATTCAGAAAATAATACAGGATGATATTCGGCATCAGACTGAATTATTTTTGAATATGTGTAATCTAAAACCTAACAGGCAAATGTATGATCAAGGTTTCAATGTAAAAAGATGCATATATTATAAGTCTTAAAAATAAAATACTGTTCATTTACCTTCTCAAAATGATCCCAATCTTCAATCATACCATCTTTCATATAACTTGCAATCTCTGTATTCTTCCTTGGAACATGAAGAATAGTGGTATCAATGTAATATTTGGTCCCATTTTGTGTAATATTATTGTCAGGTTTTTTATCATCGATATCCATGGGTTCAACCTTATTGGCTGTGCCATTAGAGTCTTCTCCTATTCCGACAACAGCTGGAATTTCTGCCTTTGGAGTATCTTCCTGAGCATAGCCCACTCTTAAGGAATGATGACCCAAGTCAAAAACTAACGCTCCTATTTCATCTCCACCATACAACATACCGCCCGACATTTTGGAAAATCAGTGAGTTCCTTCAAAAATAATATTTGTGATATAAGAAACGTATTGTATGTAATATTTTAATTGTTGAATGGATGCTTTCCAGCAAAGACACAGTATAACACAGTGAATTATTACATCCTTGTTGTTTGCCTATATTAAATAAAGATAAAATGATTCACTGTTACACAGTGTCTGTGTTCTTACTGGAAAGCACTCAATATCTTCTTAAATTCTTGATGGCAGTAATAGTAGTATGCAAATGTTACATAGCAATGTGTACAATACATGCAACAATTATGTCTTGAATATAATTTTTGTATCCACAAACACTCACCTAATCTTTTTGACTCTCTTACAAAAAGAACTCAATGAAATGGCAAGACTATTTTGCCCATGTGATAACTATACATGAACATTTATTTTTGTGACCTTGTGGCTTATGTATAATCATAACCTCACTTTAAAAGACGCTTCCAAAACCGCCGTCCAGACACGAACCATAGACGTAATATAAATAGATTTGACATGATTTCACACAACAGTCGACAGGAGGTGATGTTAATAGTAAATTCAATATGGCAGCTACAACGAATTACAGCTACTCCAACCAATCAGAGAAATACATTGATTACGTGACACTTTACGAATATCTGTTAAGCCTATTCTACAATACAATAGTAAGCGTAGTTTGTAAGTGGTGTAGTTGTAAGAATTGACCAATCACAGTCAAATATTCTCCTCACATTCGACTTGATTAGTCAATTCTTACAATTACAACCACTAGAACAATTATAAAATAACTTACGACTATGTAGAATAGACTTTAAGCCCATTCTATAATGCAGTAGTAAGACTGTCGTAAGAGTAAGTAAAATATATTGGGTCATCTAAAAAGTATCCGCGGTTTTTTGTCACTAGATGTGTGTTGATAGTCATATATCTAGTGACAAAGTATCGCGGATATTTTTTAGATGACCCAATATAATGTATAAAGCATTAAGACGGGAGTAAGTGAAATAGGTTATTCTCATTTCGTACGCCTTATTACTTTACAGCCAACCAATCAAAGCTCATTATGAGATAAGGCGAAAAAGACGCGATAAGGCGCAAAAACTTCTTACTATCTACTGCTTACTACGATTGCATTCTACAATGTAAAATGGGCTTTACACTAGTTGGTAGTATTGGGTCATCTAAAAAGTATCCGCGGTTTTTTGTCACTAGATGTGTGTTGATGGTCATATATCTAGTGGCAAAGTACCGGATACTTTTTAGATGACCCAATATATCTACTACCAACGTAAAGTTGACGTTAGGGTGAAATCACACCGTCCGGAATAGAACTGCGGAATACAGAATGCGTCATTGAAGCAACCAATCAGCGAAATTTAAATATCTATTCCGAAATTTAAATTATATTCATATTGGATATATCTTTGATGCATCATGTGAACATAGCACACAAAACTTGCGTGATGGAAAAATGCGGAAAAGGGCGCACTGAAATCGCACATAATGCATCATTGTTTTTTTTATCTTGTATCTATATTTATGCACTCAGATTTTGTCATTTTGTTTTATTCGTCTCGACATTACGCAATTCCATCATATCAATCATCAAATTATTTTAACCTCTCAAAATACGACAGTTTATAACAAGAAAATGACGCACTCGCTATTCTGCAACATCAAACAAATGCAGAATAGCGCTGAGTGGTTGTTTCAATGACGCATTCTCTATTCCGCAGTCTTATTCCGTACTGTGTGATTTCACTCTTCTTATTACTCCGTGGACTATATAATCATGGACCGCTAATGGTGAAATCACACGATACGGAATAAGACTGCGGAATAGAGAATGTATCAAAAATGAGCTTGTACACTTCGGTGTAATACATACAGGGTCTGGGCACAAGAATTGTCGTAACATTTACTTAGACTTAAATTGTAGATATAAATAACGCACAAACTTTGGCATATGACGTACAAGACCAACTACAGTCGAGTATTCCCCTGTCGACAGGGGAATGCTCGACTGTAATTGGTTAGTTCTTACATTCCGATCCGGATTAAACTCTCGGTGAAAACTAGGCCACTGTCTACGCTGCAACTTCTTCAAGGCCCCAAGCAAATAGGATATGTTATTTTTTTTTGTTCGGGTAGCCGTCCCGATAAGCACTATACACCCTACTATCTACATGACAGATTTTCTAACCTCAGTAACAACAACAGTACAATTATAGAAGTCATGCATCCCTTTGCAGGGGGAAGAAGGAAGGATAAAAATCGCTTCGCGTAGAAAGTCGAAATCCATGTAGAACAATACAATTATAAACTTCATTTTGCCTCCGTGACAGATTTCCTAATTTCAATAATTGTCAATTTTAACGCTTAATATCTCGGATTGCGGAACATAGCGATCTTCTTTCTGTCAGATTTTTTTCATTCCATGCAAAAACGCGTAAGCATAATTTCGAATAAGCATAATTTTATTAACTTTTAAGGTGGTTGTGTCATAAACTGTATGATTTTGTTATCTTCAAGAAGTACTAAAAATGGCGTTGTTTTTAAGACTTTGAAATTCACCAATCATTTATTAAGCAGCCATTTTTAGTACACAAAAATAAGAATATCATCATTGGTTGCTAATCACATAATTGCAACGAGCAATCAGAACACTTAACACAAATCGCGCTTCTTTTATAAATCTAGGATAAAGGCTGGAGTCCCATGAGGCATATTTACTAGTAAAACACGAAATCAAAGAAACTGATCGCTTCTGATTAGTTATGCGATATGCACAAAATACGCCTCATGGGTATATAAACACTCTAGAATAAGGGAGCGTTTATATTAGCCGTAATCGTATGCCGTATGCTGTAATCTGTAAAAATTGATTAATCACAGTCAAATATTCTCTTCTCATTCAACGAGAGAAAAGGAAATATTTGAAGGTGATCGGCCAATATAAACGCTCCCTTAAGCCTATTCTATAGTCATAAACGTAGTAAATGGTGTAGTTGTAAGAATTAACCAATCAAATCAAATGTAAGAAGAATATTTGGACTGTGATTGGTCAATTCATACAACTACAATGACTTAGGACTGCCGCAGATAAAATTTCTGTAACAGTAACCTTAAAGGCCCAGTAATTCGAAGGAATAGCGATAGCGAAATAATACGATTTCAAGTTATCAGAAACTGTATATTACAGTGTATCTGATTTCTAATAGATTAAAATCGTATTATTTCTATCGCTATCGCTATTCCTTTGCATTGTGTCTGGGGCTTAAGACGTGAACTCAAGTGGATGAGCTAATCAGAATACTGCTTTAGATCTACGTATTCTAACGGAAATAGAATTAGCAGTAAGCTTATCCAGCAAGGCAAGTTTCAACCAGTTGAAATTCATCTTGCGAGGTTATGGATAAGTTTACTGTTATTTCCATTTCCGTTAGATTACGTAACCTAAAGCGGTATCCTGATTGGCTCATTGACTTAAGTTTACATCTTACGCATACTGTTACGGAATTTTATGTGCGGCAGCCCTTATAACTACGCTTATGGCTATTGTAGAACAAGCATTACACTGTCCCTCTGTGTATGTATGTACGTTGTTGGAAAACACCTTTACTTAATATTGTATAATATTGGGTCATCTAAAAAGTATCCGCGGTACTTTGTCACTAGATATATGACCATCAACACACATCTAGTGACAAAAAACCGCGGATACTTTTTAGATGACCCAATATATACATAATATAATATATATGTTATCTAATGTATATTTATGTGTATGTATATAGTGTTTCAATTTGAAAAAATATATATTCATATTTATATGCGGTATTTCCATCATTTTTTTCATTTTATTGATTACTTTTGAATTTCGCGCCAATTATCTTTTTTTTCTCTAGCGTAGATAATTGTAGGGATTTTTTATAATATTGGTAAGAAAAAATGTAAATATTTCCATTTTAACCACATTTTTTTCTATTGTTTCTATCCTTGTCTTACAACAACGGCTATGCTCCAAAATTGACTGTACTGAAAATCTATAATGCACGTAACGTAAACTGTCGTATTTTCAGTGTTGGCAATAAATTTGGAACACGGTCAACATACATAATAATAAGCAACTGATTTATTATTAAAGATATCGTTTATTCTAAATGGTAGTATATTCCTGAGTACCTACTTATATACTACAATTTTATAAATTGATGAAAAAATGGTTTCATCGTGTTGTATATGTTCGAAGGAAAATATTCCTTCAGAACCACATCGATCATTTCACAGGTAATTGCAAAAACTTAATATTTGATTGTAATAACGAATAATCATATTAATAGTGATAATCAAGCAATTAAAAATCTGATTAATTACAAGAATTATAGTAATGATTGTTGATAACGATGCAATGTATTAATTGTAAATTTATTTTTTAAAAAAAGCTTGCTATGTAGGCATATTTAATTATATTTAATTATATAGATAATAAATCCCTAAGCTTTTGATAAATAATTTTTCTTAATTTTATACACGTTTTTTGACAAAAGTTTTAAAATATATAACATCTATAGGATACCAGCGAATGAAGAAATGAGGAATAAATGGTTACAGATAATTGGCCGTAATCTGTCATACAAAGGAGCCAGAGTTTGTAGTGATCATTTTACGGAAAATGATTATCATGACATAAATCCTTATACAAAAGTCAAAAGATTAAAGAATACTGCAGTTCCTTCTGTGATCCTACAAAAAAAGTGAGACAAGATTTTTTTAATTAAAAATAATATGTATTGAGAGTTCAAATAATTTATAATAATAAATCTATAAATTATTTTATACATCTCTATTTAGAAAAGATACAAAGAGGACATTATCATATCAAAACATTGAAGTAAATTTATATAATAATTCTGGAATCATGTTTCAAGATGAAAATGTTATTACTCTTCACAATTCAGAAAATCATGAAATTAATGCAAGCAACTGTAATATTGATATCAAAGAAAGGTTAGCATATACATATATTTGACAATATATGGAATCTATCATTTTATAAAAGATTCTTGTGGCAAAAATAATTTTCAGTGGTTTGTTATTACAAAGTAGATACCTAACTCAATTGTCATGTCTAAAATTTAATTAATATTGCATGTTAAGTTTTTCTTTGCTGAATTAATATACACTTGTATTTGAATTAAAATAGATATATATTTGAAGTTTGGTAAGAACAATATAAAAAGTTTTAAGTGCAGTGGCAAAGTACAGATCTATTTTTTAATAATTTTTACTTTCAAGTAACACTTTTATTTACAGTGAAAATATAAGTAATGAACGAGAATTGACTCAAGACACAAGTGAAGATTTCATTATTTCCTTAAATTCCGAACAAGAAATGAATGCTACTTGTATCAATAATCAAGAAAAAATTGATGCTTATTTTGAAAATGATATAAATGATTTGAATAGAGAAAGGTAAGGTAAACAAGAAGAAAAAAAATTAATCTTTTTATTTTATATCTTGCAAATGTTGTAAATAAAAACTTTTTTTAGAGAATTTCCATCACCTAATTTAGAAAATTATGAAATAAATGAAAAAATTTTAAAATCTTCCAAACACACTACAGAACGTTTCACAAAAACAGATTTTTCATCAGAAGAAAAGTGGACAGCGTTTCTAAAATGTATTACTTACAATAAACGTGTAAATAGACTTATGCGACAAAGAAACAAATGCTTGCAAAAGAAGATTTTGGTATTTCAAGATATGTTGCAAGATTTGTTGAGAAAAGTTTAATAACTAGCAATTTTAAAGTGAATATTTAAAATGTGCTCATTGTGACATTGTAAATTATTAAATTTTTTACATCAATATTAATATTATACATGATTCATATTTGATGAAATTGCATATTAAATTAATAAAAATATTTTAGCAAATGAAAATGGATTGTAAATTTTCAATTCATCCGAATTTGTATTTTAAACTCATAAAAATGAATTAAATTCCACATAAAAAATTTTTATACGTGGAAAAGTTTAAATTAATTAAAGTAGTAATTACATGAACTTCTATAGTTATTATTTTAAATCTTTTATACAAAAAATATACGCTAGATGTATAATGAAGGAAACGTATTAATGTAAAATGTACATAAAAGCGATTAATTAATTTATTAATTAATTTATTAATTAAAAATAAGTAATTTATATATGTAACATTTATTGTACATATTTACGTAATTCTTTTTATGTTTCTTTTAACTATTAAATGAAATAGAATTCATGATATGTTTTTATAGTAACTTTTTTTTAACTCAGTTGGATTATAATGAAAAATTTCTTATTCATAATTCTGAAGTAGCATTTATGATACATTTTTAAATGAAACAATGGATTTTCTACTCAATGTTGAATTAAATAGCATTCATGGTCTATTTTAAAAGAAACTTTTTCATTCAATTAGATTAAAAAACTGCATTTCCTATTCAGAATTTTGAATTGAGCAGTATTCACGATGCACACATATAATATTGTAATATTATTTTTAGATTGAAAAGTCATCATTTCAATTCATTCTCGTTTTCTGGGAACTGTGTCTTATACATTTATATATTTCAATCTATTGGGTCATCTAAAAAGTATCCGCGGTACTTTGTCACTAGATATATGATCATCAACACACATCTAGTGACAAAAAACCGCGGATACTTTTTAGATGACCCAATATATAATTTATAAAACTAGAGTTTGGAAGGGTATGTAACTATCCAGCAAACGAGAATGAATTGAAATGGATTCAGATTTTCAGAAATATTGATTCATGAATGTTAAAATGAAATACTTTTTATCCCTGAATGTATTTTATTCATTTATGGGAATTACATGGAGCATATCTCTATGCCTTTCAATCTAAAAATAATATTAGCTTTTTCTATACACAATACACAATTATGAATTCAAAATTTTTAATAGGAAATACAGTTTTTCAATCCAATTGCATCCAATTAAGTCCAAAAAAAGTATTCGCTATTTATATATATATATAATATACATTCGGATAGAAAAAAATTTTAATCTATGTTAATCCATTCTTGTTTGCTGGGAGTGTGTGCAATTGGACAGTGTCTGTTTCTAAATCTCTGCCCTCTCCGTCTAGAACTGTTCATAAAGTTCACTGTTTATAAGCTACAACTGTAAAACGCGAAACATGAGATGGTATAGTCCGTTTTATTTTAACACTCTTAAATATAATGTCTTAAAATTATTTTATCTTAAAAGTAAACAGTTAAAATTTTTTTGTTTTAGCGAAAACTTTATGGAGTTTTAACCATTGATTAATGAAGAAATTTTTCACTTTTTATTTTTCATCTTAGGAAAAAAATTTCATGATTGATATCCTAGGAAGAGGTATCCTTCAAGATACAGAATCGATTTCCGGGTAGAAATCCGAACGCAGCCCTGGATAGCGATCATGTAACTTTTCCGCTAAAGCGAAAACGTAAAAAATGAAAATGTATATATGTTCGTACATATGTATTGGGTCATCTAAAAACCGCGGATACTTTTTAGATGACCTAATATATACAAAAAATTTTTACTTTTCATGTTCCGCACTAGGGAAAAAGTTACATAATCGCTACCCAGGGCTGCGTTCGGATTTCCACCTGGGAATCGATTCTGTACCTTGAAGGATATCTCTTCCTAGGGTATTAATCATGAAATTTTTTTTCTAGGATGAAAAGTAAAAAGTGAAAAATTTCTCCAGTAACTTCAATTTAAAACTTTTCATCCTAGGGATAAAGTTTTCGCTAAAACAAAAAAATTTTAACTGTTTACTTTTAAGATTAAAATAATTTTAAGATATTATATTTAAGAGTGTTAAAATAAAAACGAACTATACCATTTCATGTTTCGCGTTTTACAGTTAGTAGCCCTTGAACCTTATAAACAGTTCTAGAGAGGGCAGAGATTTAGAAAGAGACACTAAATTCCAATTGCACACATTTCCAGCAAACCGATTAATGACTTCTGCACACTAGACGGAAATGTTTGCCGCGCGGCAAAATGTGATGCGGTAGCCAATAAGCTTCTAATGTGTTTATTGGTTACCACTCATTTTGCTGCACGGTAAGCGTTTTCACGTCTAGTGTGCAGGAGCTATAAAGGCCATGGTGCACACCTTCTGTAACAGTAATTATAAGACGTATCATATGAATCAGCCAATTAAAATTAAGAGTTCGAAAGAATTCTCAATTCTGTGATTGGCTCGTTCTTATTGTACGTCTTAGGATATATCCATACAAACTTGCATAACCGCATAAACGTATGCAAAAAAAAAATTATCCAATCACATTCTACATGCATCTATATAGAAGAAATGCGATTGGATAATTTTCTTTATGCATACGTTTGTGCGACTATGCAAATTTGTGTGGATATACTGTTATGGTTACTATTACGGAAGGTAATGATTACTATTACGGAAGGTGTACCATGACCTTGAAAGGTTGCAACAAATTTTTTTCTATGGTTTTCGGAATGCAGCCTATCGAGCGATTGATTTGTACTTATGGATTTATAAGTAAGAACCAATCGCTCGGTGAGCAAACTGCATTCCGAAATTCATTTAAAATAAAGTGTTCAATCTTTTAGTTGGTGAATGTACATCTGTATTTTCAAAACGTTTTTTTCAGATGCAGGGCAAGTTATATCAAATCATCGATATTCGCTAAAACAAAAAAATTTTAACTGTTTACTTTTCATAAGATAAAATAAATGGCTGTTAAATATCGATTTATAACGGTATTATTAATATTGCATTAATTAATACTTAAAGAAGAATATTATTTTGTTATACATTAGAATAAAGTTTATGTTTTTGTAATAAAATTAAGTAAGGATACATCCACGCCAATTTGCATAGTTGCATAAACGTATGCATAAAGAAAATTATCCAATCACATTTTACGTGCGTTTTTATAGAAGAAATGCGATTGAATAATTTTCTCTATGCATACGTTTATGCGGCTGTGCAAGTTTGTATGAATATGCCTTAATAGTTAAAGTTCATGTAATAGAAATACATGTTCCAAATAAAAATAAATTCATAAATTTAATGAAAATGTAAAATGTGATACATACATGTGATAAGTAAAGTTAAAAAATAATATATTTCTTTTATTTACATCCTTTTTATCAATTTCCTTTTAAATCAATATCAATTTGTCTAAGTCGTAAATCGTTTAAGAATGTCAAACAAATTATTTAATAACTTTTGTTGTTAATTTTATTTTATTTAATAAAATAATTTTCTATTTAGAGCCGTGGCATACAAAAAACTTAAGCAGTAAAACGTAAGCAGTAAGCAAATTGACAAATCATAATAGAGTCCGTAAGGCCATAACGTAAGTAGTAGCTAATCGAATATGTTGATTTTTTTATTGTTTACGTTTTACTGTTTTAAGTTTTTTGCGTATTGGCTCTTCCCAGAGCAAGTTCCTTGTATGTTGCTATAAATTTGATACAAATTGCATAGCCTGAGTTGCCATTTTTTTTTAGGAAAGCGACTTTCATTTTGCTTATGATATTGGCGGCAATATATATCATAAACGGTTATGTACAATCGAAACAATTTCCCTCTTCCTTTTATAAGTTTTATAGGTTAGAACAATCGCACGACAACATGATGAAAATTAATTCTACATAAAACAAATTTGCTAGCAATTTGACAGCGATATAAAAGAAATGTTGTAGTAAAAAAGATTAATCTCTAACAAACTTTCCTGTTTAAAATTGCGCGCGCGATTCAAAAGAGAACTTTAAGACATCTTTAAGAGAATCCTTTAAAAAACATTTTTAAAAAACTTCATAAAGAACTCTGAAAGATATCTTAAAGTGACTTATGAGTTATAGACATTTTACTCATTTGGTTGACAGGTGTAAGTTAATTATAAATTAAATGAATAAAATTACAATGCAGAACAAAATACATATTAAAGTATAAGGACATTTCATTTACTTGGTATACATTTCAAAAAAAGGATTATGCCTTTCATTTTAGAACCTTTGGGGCTCACTTCAAAAGATTATTTTATTATAACACAGCTGAAAAATCTTCTAATGCTACGTCTTTTATTCTATTCTATGTCGTATTTTAAAATAAAGAAATTTAATTCGATGCATCTCTCTGGTGGCAACATCGCATACTGCTCCACGACGCTCCATTTCTATTCGATTGACAAAAATGTGAACTAAATATTTTACAAAAACGATTTCTAACAGATTATAGCAATATTTATGGGAATTAGTTTGTTACAGCATTTCCGCTCATTTGCGCAAACAATCGTTGTTCGCGTAATGTTTCTAGGTTGATTTAAACGAAATTATTATTGATGACAGCAATATGATGGTAATTGAAGAGAAACTTGTGCTAAGCACCTATTTCTTTTTTTATGCCAAGGAACGTTTTATTATCTGAGTTAGTTCAAACAATTTAATTAATAATTTAAAAATTAATTTAAAATCGAATTCTAGTATATTCTGATATATCTAACAATAACACAAATTCTTTTCAGCCGGCTTCAAATTTCGCTTGCTTTTAAAATAATCGATAGTTCATCGATTGTTTCTTGTGACCATGAAGTACAGAGAATAGGAAGCCGAACTTATATGGATGAGGCCGTCGAAAAGTGAGGTCAAAAGTGGTCATCTGAATTAGTTCAATCGAAAGGTGACAGACATCGTTCTCACAATTTGCATGGTAGGTCATATCAATTTTACATAAAGAATGCTTCATTCTTCATGCAGTTTTAATGACAATTTACATCTTCTTGTTAGGGACTCCGCACAATAAAAGACAGAGAGAACAGAGAATGAGAATTTCAACCTATCAGAAACTATATATTCCATGATACTATAATATATAATACATGATTTCTGATAGGTTGAAATTTTTAGAGCCATGGCACACAAAAAAGATTAAGCAGTAAAACGGAAGCAATAAGCGAATTGACCAATCACAGTAGAGTCCGTAAAGCCATAACATAAGCAGTAACAAATTCAACATGTTGATTTCCTTATTGCTTATGTCTTAAATTTTTTGTGTGCCCTTATTCTTTGTTCTCTGTTTCTTTTATTGTGCGAAGTCCCTTACTATTAGAGCATGATGTCAAAGAATAACGTCTCTATTTTAGGTTATTCGATTGTATGTGTGTAAGCGCATATGAGAAGAATTTTGCGATTTGAACACCTCCTATCGAGTATTATCAATACCAATTTAGAAACCTAATTTTTATCACATTTTTCAATACCTAGTTCGGCCTGTTATTCTTTATATTCCATGCTTGACTATCGAAAAATGGATTAGACATTTTTCTGAAAAATGGAGGAGATAATGTTGATACCAATGAAAATCTCCAAATGACATAATTTTAATTTCTATGAATTGTTAGAACTGTTCAAATAGTCATATGTAATTTTTTTTTAGTTTTAAAAAATAAATTCTCTGTTTTAGAAACACAAATTATTATATAATTACAATCAAAAATTTATCGCTGCTAGGCCGTTTATACGTGACATTCGAGGTTAGCATATGAAATCACGTGACTCATTTATCGCTGAATATGAGTGACGAGCGACACCATGAATACATACCTTTAAGGCTTAAAACACTTAGGCCGGTATTCATAGGTCAGTATTCATAGTCAGATCTTAGGCCGATATTCATAGTCGGATCTTATATTTGAGACCGTCTTAAGTATAGTCTTATAGCTTCTGTACATTTGCCGCGCAGCAAGTGTTTCTGCGTTCAGTGTGTAGAAGCCATTAAGAAATCACGAACCAATCAGAAGGCTGCTTTAGCGACTTAAGACATTACTTGAGACGGTCTTGAAATAAGACTCGATTATGAATACCAACCATAGTTCGTTCTTATATTCAAGATCATGTTAAATACAGTCTTAAGAAGTTCTCTAGATTCATAGTCTAAATAAGTCTAATTGGATTAGTGTATCAGTGGCGGCAATTATCGATGATTTTCCACTTCTAAGCTGTAGAAAGAGATTCATTTTACAAAGTTGTGCATATGGAACTTTTTAATCTTTTTTTTATGCTCTACAATCCTAGCTATGACTGCGTTCAGCAGAGAAAACTAATCAATTAGCGCTTAGTGATTTTTTAATATGATTGGTTCTTGTCTTTAGTTCTTCGTTGGATTTAAGTATAGAAACCATATTAAAGAATCATTAAGCGCTAACTAATTAGTTTTCTCTGCTGAACGCAGCCTATGTCTCAATGCTGTTCAACCAAAGCCTAAACTGGGCATAGGCCTTTGCTATTATTAACATAACTATATTTGGCTCATACATTATTAAATTTATGATTTTTTATTACATAGATGTTTCATAAATAAATATGCATACTTGTAAAGCTATAATATTCTACATATTGCAGAAAAATTACAATTTTTTTCTCTACAATTATCATCTCTGTTGATAATCAAACTTTGACGATAACACTGGAATCACAATTTTAAAGAAAAATCGAGTATTATTGAGTTCTAAATGCATCTACTAAACTAATAAATCATAAAATTAGTACAATATTATCAGTTTCGAATTATTAATCATTTCAATATTCACATGGATGCAAACTCTCGTAAGAATGTCAGTCCTTAATAGTTCTCGTCGGTGATACCGGCTACTATTCAACTACACACACCGTGTTATCCCTTCCAGCATGGTATAGCGCATGATCGTACAAACATACGCGCAATCTATATTTACTATGCGTTATGTCGTCGCTCTTCCCCGTTGCTACCACCTCGTCAGCCTCGTCTTCGCGTTCGCCCCTGTTCAGTGTTCGCCCCCGCTCCCGGCTCCCGTCCGATCGTGGGTTTGCGACCAACGTCGCTTGCAAGTTGCAACGGCGACCGCCGCGCTAGTTTGACTGGTTTGACGTTTCCGTCACGAGTGGTGAGAGGTGCGCGATCTGGCACGATCGCAGCGGCGACGGTAGAACGGCAGAAGCAGAAGCAGAAGCAAGCGAGCTCGATTTGTTTCGCGTCTATTACGTGGCTCTTGCCAATTTTGACTGGGCGATTACGACCGATCCAACGGCATCGATAATTTCCTCGGATTCCCTTTCCTCACGAACGACGGTCGTCACACCATCGTTCGCCCTCTCATCTGTATGCCTTGCGTACGCCCCCACCGTCGCCGATTTTCCATGAGTAAGTTATTTATTGATTTCGAAAGGGATACTCTTAATAACTAGCGTCACGACAACGGCGACGACGGTGAATTTAGGAGGGTGTATCCACGACGACGGCGGCAGTTTCTGTTTTTCCGATGACGACTGAACTCCGCGAATTCAAACGGCGACTTCTCGTGTCATCCGGCCACCGTATATATATCGCGATATGTAATCTTGTATAATGCTCGCGTGAAAATCATACGTGTCTTCCGTGCGTTCAACGGTCTATCTCGACTTCTATTTCGAGTTTCAGAATGGATATTATACCGAGATCGCGTGTATAAAATGGCAGATAGAGAAGTATTCGCACACATGTGCATCACAAATGTGCGCCGAGTGAAACGGGGAATGGGATCGTGGAAACTGGATTAAATCGTTCTCGCGGCGATTCAAATGGTCTCAGTCCATTTCAGTCATTCCAAGAATGAGTATAAATCAATGTTTAAGCATCTATTCCTCCTGCAACTGAAATATTACGATAGACGTGTAAGATTAATTGTCTTTTATCTTATTTGTAAATATTACATTTCTGAAAGATCCAATCTCTGAGATATATAAGTAGTAATAAATTAAAGACTTTGCAGAGTCAGAATTTGAGGATGCCAGTGAGTGATGAAATCTTATAACTTTTACAAACTGACTTGTCATATTGTCTTCCACTGATAATCCTTCCATGACAACTGCAAAGGTCTTGTATCAATAACAATGATAGATGGTTTTATTTAATTCATTATTTAAGTATTAATAGAGATAGAGATTTGAAAGAGGCAATTTCTTATAAGTGATAATTTTATAATCTGAATCTCTAAGAAACATTTAATTCTCTTATATTTTTATATGATTGATCAAACATTTATTTATATACATTTCAGATGTTGATATCGTCTTCCCACAACCGTTGGTGATGCAAATATCCTTCCTTGATTTGAAGTCTGCAAGATGGTTCTCATTGTCCAGTTCCAATTTTAGCTGAGATTAATACAGAAATGTAAGCAGTAACTGAACATTCACAAATGATAGCATTTGCTTTTATATTATTTAGAAATAAATATGAAATGTAGTCATAACAAGTAATTTAATCTGCATCATTAATACAGTATGAATTTATAGTGTTAAAGAGATTATATAAAATTAAAATATAAATACAAACACACACACACACACATACACACACACACACATGCATACACATATATATACACATATGCATGTATACATATGTATATTTAAAATTTATTACATTAATAATTTATATGACTTAATATAAATGTTGTGTTACCTGAAAATATATATAATATGAAAAAATGTAATTTTGACTTGGTAGCATTTTAAGTAAATATTGTTATGTATAAATAATATAATTTACAATAAAATATACAAATGGATTTGCATGTTGTAGAGCGAAACGAATACAGTCCAGCTTGGTGGTAATGCGGGGATGTGGATCTGTTTCGACCCAATAGGAAGCCGAATAGGCTGGGTTACTTCCATTTCGTTCGTCATACTCTTGTATTGGACCTCTATTGATGCCAGCCTAACGAATGCAGCGGCGTCCAATGTCCCTCGTAATACTGTCACGTCGGATATATCGATACCCGCGTCGGCACACCACGAGAACGACGAATGCAGGAATGTGACCACTGACAATAGAGAGGGTACGTTTGACAATTTATTAGTTGAGATCGCAGTGCATAACCCAAAGATGATTTCTTTTGAGTTGCGATCACTTGATGATCGGTGAAATGTGTGATTTTTGTGTCTATACAGGTACTGGACTGTCAGTGGTCAGCCATGGATCCGGTTATCCTCATTCGCCGATAGTGCCTCCAACCTTTCTGAACGGAGCTCTTACCTGCCAACCCTATCAAGGAATTTACGTGAATCACATCTACTTTCAACTCGCAAATGCCTTCTTCCTATTGTCACACCTTGCACCAAGCGGCATACATGGTGTACTTTATTTAAGGTGCACTCTACTTGTGGGCTGTGCCTTTCTTGCTTTGTGGGGCTGGACAATAGCTTGCTGGCTGGATGCTGCTCTCTGGAATGCTCTATTTGTTGCCATCAACTTCGTCCATGTATGCACGCTTCTTTACAAGCTCAGGCCTATCAAGTTTACAAGGGAAATTGAAGAGGTAAGTGAAGATCAAAGAAAATAGAAGACAATGATTTGTGAGAGAATATTAATTATTTACAAAACTAAGAAAAACAATAGTATAATTTATATGACATTTAACATATAGCATTAAGTATATTATGGAAATCTCTCATGCTAATTTATCTATATTCTTTAGAATTATTATTATAATATATTTTTTATATATAGGTCTACTCTAGAAATTCTTGAAAAATAGTACAGTTAAGCATATAGTCATTTCTGTGTAATTTGCTTTCATTTGACTGCATTTATATCATACACAAAGTTTTCTAGTTTATTTTTGCACTGTTTTATTACAATATATATATATATATATATATATATATATATATATATATATATATTATTACTAATGTGTGCGTGTGGATGCGCGCGCGCGCGTGTGTGTGACATTTTATTTAATCTATCAAAATCAAGTATATATGTTATAAAATTTATATTCTATTTAGTAGACTCTATTCTTCTTAATCTTCTTAATTCTTCTTAATTAGCAATTAATAAAACAATATTTAATATATTTATAGTATAACAGATAAAGTTTTATTTGAAATCTTTGATTTGTATTTATTTAAAATAGTCACTTAAAATAAAAATATTTTATAATCGTCTTCTTTTATGTAGGTATATGTTGCAGTATTCCAGCCATTACGAGTGTCACGTCATCAATTCAGAAAAGTATTAAATTGTATGAAGATCATTCGCCAGTTGAAGTATCAAGAGGTTTATGCACAAGAAAAAGTGACCAAAGTTGATTCTTTATCGTTGGTGCTGTCGGGAAAGTAAGAATTCATTTTTCATATTTTTAGATTTATTCACTGTTATATGTAAGATCTCTGTTATTAAAAATTTTTTTTTTTCAATTTTAACAGACTAGTTGTATCACAAAATGGAAGAGCATTGCATATCGTCTTCCCACATCAGTTCCTGGATTCTCCAGAATGGTTTGGTGTCTCGACAGATGAATACTTCCAGGTAAATTTTTATTTATCATTGATATTCTTCATATCAGTAAATTTTCTTATAAACAGTTCTAGTTTTTTTTATCTATCTAATTTAATAATTTCAATATGTGCCAATACACACACACACACACACACACACACATACACATATATATATGTGTGATGTCATGTTATATTTGCTTAGGTGTCTATAACAGCTATGGAAGAGTCAAGAATACTATTATGGCATAGAGACAAACTAAAATTAAGCATTATTAGCGATCAATTCCTGCAGGCAGTGTTTGATCACATTTTGGGCAGAGATGTAGTTAAAAAATTGATGCAGGTATACTCTTTTTTAAAAATCACAATAATATCGAATGTTTACTAACTGGTTTGTTAAATTATAGAATTGTTAGCTATTGAAGCTTAATAAAAAATTTCAATTTGTATGTGTCTCATATTTATTTGTAATAGGTGAGTGAAACGATGGCTGCTAGCAGTCATCAGCAACAGAATGGACAGATAATTGGTCTGGGTGGTATTGGAGCCTTAGAAAATGATCCTGATACAAAACTTTTTGTTGTAAAAAAGACTGGTGATAGTCAAGGGATTACTGCTCTCATCAGTCGTCAACTTCAAGGTACATATAAATATTTTTCTGCAATTTTTATTTTTGCGAATATTAAAGATTTCAACTAAAAATGTGTATAAAATTGGTTTATTTTCACTTTTACTGATACATTTTAATATTGAGACACAATTTCTTCTTAAAACAAAAGAGACTATCTGTATCTTGTTTATTTTTTGTCAATCCCTTTCTATGTATAATTAGCAAAATGCACATTTTCTACATTAATCAGGCATGTGCATGTTTTATACGTATCCAGTTTGTTTACTTTTGTAATAATACTCTTACGTTTTTAACACTTTTATGGTATAATCCCATAGTAAATATAATTTTGTTCATTATATATGTATCTTAAAATTTGTTATATATGTTAAAATTTTTGTGAACATTTTATACAAATAATATTCTTGAGACTTCCATGGGTGGGTACTTTCTATATAAAGATTATGGGTTTCTATATAAGATTAAAATATAAAGATTATGGGGATTGCGGGTTTTCTCCGTTCTAAGAATAGCATTCCAAGAATGGATGTGGACACGGAGAAAACCCGCGAAACGCATAATCTTTATATTTTATACAAATAATAGCCATTTACATAGTGTGCATATGTACACTTACATATCATGATTTTACATTTTTAAAATATATCATATTTTTTATTTTAAAGTAATATAGTTTTGATATGTAACATTTTATTATATTTGTCAAGATATAGTAAACATGTCTTAGATCTTTGTATTGATTTATATGCACCTTTTTTATGATTTTGCAACAACTTTGATTTCGCTTTGGAAATAGAAGAGAGAATGCCGCTGCTGTACACGAATCAAGAAGTATTGAATAATACGCTTCACCATACGAACCTATGTGTACCACCCTGTACATTTCTCCCGCATCCTATATCGAACAGCGTTCAGACTTCGCTGTAATATCCTTGCCTACCGATCGTACAACACTCTAGCACAAAAATCGTATGTGATGTACATGTATGTTCCTGCAATGGATGCATATATATTACACAAATGTCGCAGAGTAATTCCATTAATTATTCTTCCTGGATATTGTATCAAGAGGTGAGTTTCTTCATGTTTTCGAAAATTTTTGTACATGATAAATCCAAATACATGTAAAGTAGTATCCATAAATAACATTCTTTAAGCACACTCGTTTTCAAAAATATGTTTAATCTTGAAAATTAATAATAATAATAATTGAAAGGAGAATAATGTATATTTCGATACTGTGTTGTGTAATTCTTATCTTCTTTCACAATTATAACTGATTTGAAAATATAAAAACATAATGTATTTGTTTCTAATATCTGTATTATCTCTACAACTTTCTTACAAGTAAGAAAGTATAATTATAATATATAATACATGATAATTTAAATATGTTTATTTTAAAATTTATTTATTTATTTATATTCTTTTCATATTATGATTAAAAATTATTTTATATTATGATTAAAAGTTGCTTTCGATTTACAGCGGCAGGAGATCCGAATGCTTGGAGATTGGGAAGAATCGAAGAGACTGATCACGAAACACCTGTTTAATGAAATGATTGTTAAATCGATGTCATCCTCGACAGTCAATATAACGTAACACCGGTGTTTTTACATAATGCAATTACAGCAAGCTGATATTTATTGTGACTAAATAATGTGCATATTGAAACTGTGCGTAGAAAAAATTGAACTTTCTCTTGCCAATTAATAATTTTCCCAGTGGCTAGTCAACCGTATGCGATAATAAGAGAAAATTCCATCGTTTTGTAGCGTATGATAAATTCCATTCTAGTTTATAAAGCAACTAATCAATAAGTTTATGCTTCCAGTATATTTGTTGGGTATGCTTGAACATATTGAATTTAAGAGTGGCTATATTTATAATTTACTCCATTAAAATATTTTGGTATGTTCTATGATGAATGAATAATGGATTAAGACTTTACAAGTATGCAAGTGTAATGAAATGAGGGTGACATATTCACAGCGGCGTAACTTCTGTTAATGCGAGGTCTGTGATGTCGTGGTGGGACTTGATAGAAGTTAGGGAGGCCTAAAGAAACTGATTCTTTCCCATACCCGGAAATAGTGCCTTTTTACTTACACTTCCTTTCTTAATGTTTCCATGGAGAAAATATGTACAATATACTACTATATGCGCCATATAACTTATATATTTATCCAATGTATCTCGTAGAGTTCTCCAAATGTCGCTGTATTACATGTTTGAAGATCCATGTTGTGATACTGTTAAGCAACCGATGTTCACGAGTCAAAGAGGCACAAGAAGTTACGCCATTATTAACGCATTGAATATTACGAAGTATAATATAATACAACAGAACATTGTTGCGAGATTTATATCGCTACATTGCTGCTAGAGACGCCGAATCGCGTATACAACTTTCGATACTAAACATAAAAAATTATTACGAATTGCTACAGGATAATATTGTAATTACAATCATAATGCATTGATATACCTAACATCAAGTTAATTGTTTCATTATTATTTTATTTATTTACAACAGTGCGTATGATAATAATTGTTTTATATAATTGGATAAGTGAAAGTAAATACTTTAAGATGTATATTATGTAAAACAAATCGAAGGAAATTCCTTAAAAAAAGAAAAAAAACGTCAATGATGATCGAGGAGAAAAAAATACAATTGGAACAATGAGGCTTCAAATAAAGGTCTCGCTTTTAACGGTTAAAATATTTCGGTAATCAAACTATTGAATGAATAAACACTTTGGAAACAATTTTTGTTTAATCTTTAGAAATATTACATTGAAGAATAGAAAATTGTTAAAAAATATCGAGATTAAGCTCACTTAAAGTTGTAATACATACTTTAAGAAGACTTTTTATATGTAAAGTCATAGAATTCTGAATAATACACACATATTCTATTTCGGATATTACCGACAGTTTATCATATGATGTAACAATTGTTCTATATTATAACACATATAATATATTGCATATCCGTAATTCTGATAATGATATTTTGAACTGAAAATATTTTATGTAGCATTAAAGTACCGAAATGTAGGAATGCCTTTTGATATGTATAAACATGAAATATGCAGGACCATCAGAATTAGTATTTTTTGCATATGATCCATATATATATATATATATATATATATATATATATATATATATAAAAATATATATATAAATAGACAAGTTTTTATTACTTTCTATGTGAATATGAATTATATGTTATTGAATCTTTGTTGTTTATTATCTCTTATTGTTATTATTTTTGTATGTGAAATTGTTTTTAGTATATAGTTAATAAGCAGAGAATGGCTGATGAGAGTTTGAAAAATTTAAATCATATTGGATACAATAAGAATGCGAATAAAATGGCAACGTGAATAAAGAAAGTTAGTTTTAAAAATCGAAGTAATTTTATTGTTTTTGTCTTGTTTTTTTTTCTTTCTCTCTTATGTTAATATTGCATACAAAAGATATGCAATAATAGGATCTCTTTTATCAACCTCGATTAAGTTAACATGGGGATTAAGTTACATGGGGCTCATTTAGACCCAGTTTCACAACTCATTATTACTCATTATTACTTAAAATAAGTTAAATCTCAGTTAAAAGTTAAGTTGTGAAACTGGATCTGAGTCCCAACAGCGTCAGGGCTGTGTAATCGTCGATTAATTTAACCGAAGTTGATGAAAGAAAAGAACGATTAAAAGACGAAATAAGGAGTAAGAGTACATCATAATTCAATTAGACGTTTATTGATACATTAAAATGATGCGAATGACAAAATGCTGAAAAAATACGCGATTCATTTATTTAAAATAAATTTTCTCGGTATTTTCATGAATTCTAAAATTTAAATTAAATTCTGTAAATTTTCTATGAGAGTAATACTACCTTATATTTAGATTGATTATTCTAACAGACACAGTAAATAAAAAAAATAAAAAATATTTTCCTTCTGACAAAAACACGTGTGTTCTTTTTGACACACGATTGAAAAGAATGCAATTGTAAGAAAAGAATTAACCTATAAAAATATTTACTCGAATAAGATTTAAAATTTTAATATTTTTTATTATATTTCAGTGTCACGCGTCGACATAATTAAACGAAAAATTAAAGGAAATGTCACAGAGAAATATATATGCATTAATAAGAACATCGATTTTTGAAACACTTGATTGTCATGATTAAAATCCTGGAATCTCAAAATCATAGTTTTTGGAATTTTTTAAAATTCTTGGAATTTTATATAGTGCGACCTCCTAGCTGATATTATGGCAAGTTTTAATTCATTAACTGATTATAACTGCATTATTCGCAAATACAGCTTTCATGGAGTAAAGTTATACATGCATTTACGCATGCGATATTAATCAAAATCAATGAATTTAAAAACTATAAGTCTATTCTCTTAATACTTTTTGCCGATAATTAAAAATCTCGAATTCTCCTAGAATCGTAATTCAGGAAATTTTAGATAACGCGCGCAATATATATGTTATTCAATTTGTTAATTTTTAAGAATTTAGATTTGTGGACAAATATGCCTAGCTCCATCTCTAATTTTTCTGTATTTTGTAAATTCGTATATTTTCATGGTGCGTGTGCGTGTGCGTGTGCGTGTGCGTGTGCGTGTGCGTGTGCGTGTGCGTGTGCGTGTGCGTGTGTGCGTGCGTGTGCGTGTGCGTGTGTGCGTGCGTGTGCGTGCGTGTGCGTGGTGCGTGTGTGTGTGTGTGTGTGTGTGTGTGTGTGTGTGTGTAAAAGGTCTACAAATAAATTCTGACCTCTCCGAATTAACTGTAACTTTACTATACATTCAAATCGTTTTCCCGCTGCTTTGAAGATTCGTAGTACCAACCTTTAGATAAAAAAAATACATATTGTAAGAAATTCACTAGATATACACACAACAGAGATACCAACAGCGTCAGGGCTGTGTAGCTCAGTGGCAGAGCGAAAGTCTATCAACTTGGAGGAGAGAAACAGGCCTGGGATTGAGACAAGGAGTGCCCTGATATTTTTTTGTTGTCGTCAATTGTTTACAGCTCAGAAGTGGGATTAGTGTGCCTGCTAACTTCTCAGGGGAAGAGGATCAGGATTTTAGAAAAATGTTCTGGAGTCAGCTCTATAAGGAATCGGAGCCGGGCGAGAATGCCCGAAGTGTGCTCGGAATGATTCGGTAAAAGGAGAGACTGAGACTCGGATACAAAACAAAGACAAAAATAATGAATAATTCAGATGACCAAGAGATGTCTAGACGGTGAACACGAGAATTGGTTGGTCAGATGGCGGTCGTGTCCCGGGGATCCCGACGACTTCTAGAAGAAGATCCTGGATATGGATGAGAAAATGCCATCGAGACATTCCAAATCGAATGTGTTGTCAGGCAGGTCGAGCTCATTAGGGACTTGTCCAACAATTACGGTCTTGATTTAAGCATTCGAGGATGAATGTGATGTCAGGCGGGCCGAACTGTAAGAAATTCTAGATATACACACAACAGAGATACCAACAGCTATTTTTAACAGATATTTTTCTCTGTTGTCAATTGTTTACAATATGGAAACCTTGCTAGACAACTTTAAAAGTGAGCATGATGTCGACAATCACTAAGGCATTATATTCTGTTTGTTTTTCAATTTAAAAAAGTATTCTCGAAGCGAAAGAAATGATTTTTGCAGTGCAAAAATAAAGAATGCTTTAGGAGAAAATGTGGTGTTTGAAAGTATGTGCAAAAGGTGGTACAAAAAAGTTTCGGACGGGTAATTTCGATCAATATCGTTCGGAAGCACCAAAGAAAGTTGAAGACGAGAAATAGGATCAGTTGTTGTAAGAAAATCCTTGTCAAACACAAAAGGGAGCTTGCTGAACAACTGGGTGTTACTCAACAAGCGATTTCTCATCGATTGCAGAAGTTGGAAAGAATACAGAAGGTTAGTTGTTGGGTCCCGCATGCTTGGCACAGAAAATAAAGCGAGACGCTACGACAGCAGTTTGCCTGTTATCAAGATTTAAGCAGAAGGATTTTCTGTTTAAAATTGTAACTAGTAATGAGAAGTGGGTCCTATACGAGAACCCTAAAAGAAAAAAAATCATTTATCCTGGAGAACCATCAATGTCAATTGCAAAACCGAATATTCACTCGGAAAAAAAGTATGCATTTGGTGGGATATGAAAGATGTACTACATATTTTGACTCAGTGGGAAATAACAATGAATCGACATCGATTTGACGTCGATTCGATTATCATTTCTCACTAGAGAATTGCTAAAAACCTGGAAAAAACTATTGGGTTATCTAAAAGTGACAAAGCGGTACTTTGTCACTAGATATATGACGATCAACACACATCTAGTGACAAAAAACCGCGGATACTTTTTAGATGAACCAATATAATGTCTGAGCGTTACCAACAATAATGCATTTAAGTGACGAAATCGAACGAAAACTCTATATCGGTTAGGGAACTTGTCAGGTGATACTGCTGCACGATAACGCACGACTCCATTCAACGATGCAACCAAAGAATTAATCTATATTTTAGGTTGGGAAATTCATCATAGCGGCTTATTCTCCAGATATGGCCCGTACAGATTTCCATCTCTTTTATCTTCTACAGCACCATCTCGGTAGTACGCATTTTTAAACACCCGAAGAGATCAAAGATCCCATAATCGAATTTATTGAATTAAAATCACCATTGTTCTTTCGAGCAGGGATTCGCCAGTTATCTGAGAGATGGCAAAATTGTATCAAAAGATGGAGATTATTTTCAAGACTGACATGTACTTTGTACATATTTTCTTCATCTCTCCGATTTTAACATGATGTTTAACATAGAGATTTGTGGACATAGAGATGGAAGTTTTTTTGGTTGATTTCTTGAATCATCGTATTCCAATCATTATTTTATCATTATTTTAGAAGTTCGCTGTCATAAAGTGTCCAACACTTTCGCTCCAAGAGGGAAATGCCTTAAGGGTTGCAGCGCAAAAATAAAAAATGCTTGGAAATAGTAGCGCATAAAGCAAAGAATTATTTTGCATAGTCAGAGTACTTAATTTTGCAATTTTAAATGACTTAAGGGTAAACATGACTATTCGAATTTTTATCAAACGAAACGAGCACCTAATTCGACAACTAGATCCTTAAATAATATTAAAAAACAAACTCTTTTTATTTTTTTTTGTTTACACAATAATTATTTATTTTTTGTATTGGGGGACTAACTTAATATTAAGCTAGCCCCCCCCTCTCCCAATAATTTTTTTTCTGCTAAACAATTCGAATATAAAATAAAAAAAAATATATAAAAATGGATTACATTAATTATTATATCAAAAACGGCTGATAAACTAAAAGACTATATAAATATTAGAAAAAATTATATTTTTATATTATTATTGTAACAATTAAAGAATTACAGTTTTGCAACGTTTCTGGAATATTACAGGCATATTACTGAAATTTTGCAGGCATATTGTTAATTTACATCTCTACAATGTTACATTACAATCTGTAATATTGCAACATTGCAGCAATATTGCTTCTATTTTCTGTGCTGTGAGTTATTATAAATGCTGTATAAGTATCCATACTTTTAATGCTATAATATTTTATATATTGCTAAAAAATTATAATATTTTCTCTATCTCTGCAACTATCTCTATTGATCAAAATCGAGTATTATATTAAGTTTTAAACATATATACAAGTCTACAAAACTAATAAATCGTGAAATTAATATTGTATTATTAGATTTTTTGCTCTTAATAATTCAAATTTTAACAGGCACGCGAATTTCCATAAGCGCTGACAGTCTTTAATATTATAGTATCTCTTCGGCGAAATCGATCAGCCGTATAAAAATGTAATTTTGTAGAAGTTTTTGCTTATTGTCGGTTTTTAGCCACCGAGATACTATATTAAAGACCGATATCCTTACGGGAGTTCGCGTCCTTGAGAATATTGAAGTGATTAAGAGTTAAAAACTGATAGTATTGTATTAATTTTATGATTTATTATTAGTTTAGTAGACGTATTTATGTATTTAGAACTCAATAATACTCGATTTTTCTTTAAAATTGTGATTTCAGTGTTATCGTCAAAGTTTGATTATCAACAGAGATGATAACTGCAAAGAAAAATTGTAATTTTTCTGCAATATAAGATATTATAGCTTTACAAGTATGCACATTTATTTATGGAACATTTATATGGAATATATAATAAAAAATCATGAATTTAATAATGCATGAGCCAAATATTTATGCTAATAATAACAAATTTATATCAATTGTCGATAATGTCAGCGTTCAATTACCTTCAGGCCCTTTTTATACCGCCGAAAATTTCCTCAGGATTGACGCTCTTTAATAGTATCTCGTCATAGTTTAGCTTAGTTCATGCACTTTACGCTAGATCATGTGGACGTTTGTGCTTTCCGTTTGCCGGTGATTCATCCTCCGCGGTTCCGCGGTCTTCTGTTTTAAGACTTGCGCGGCAGTGCGTAGTTGTGAATAATTTTTGAGAAATATACAATAATATACAGTAATCGAGAAACTTGAATTGCATATAACTGAAGTCGTTGACTGTTTAAGAGAAAAGCGATAGAAAGAACAGTCAAGGTACTCCTTTAGAGGACAGACTTTGCTCCGAGGAAGCTTATGAAATCTAGGAAAAAGGCGAAAGAAAAAGTAAAGTGCAATACTGTGTTTTAAAAGTAATACGTAATCATAAAGAAGAATTAAAAAAGAACAGAAAAAGCTCCATTGGCGATTATACGGTGAGTAGTGTTTGACACAATATTTGTCACTATTTATCGCGATACGCACAACTGTTGTTTGTGGTTAGTTTTCCCACGTGGATGTATCGCGAGTTGTTTGTATATTTGAGGACATTTTCTAGTAAGGTATAGTGTATCATTATATCCTTGTTATCAACGTTAAACAAAGATTAAGTGGTTCACCGTGTTACATAATATCCTTTCTGGAAAATATCCCAATATTAGCTATATAGACTTCTGCTTCAAAAATCTAGCGTCAGTCTTAGTATTATTCCGAAAAAAGTTTGTATATGTCCATGCATGTCAGTGAGATAGATTAGTAAACTTTTCTCTTTATCAAGATGCTCCAAATACGTCATATTGATTTTTGGATTTCTTTTTCAGATGGATGAAGTATCACCAAAGGCGTATCCACTGGCAGATGCATCGCTGACCATAAAGATATTGAATTTGGTACAGCAGGCATTGAGCTATGGTCAACTGAAGAAGGGAGCAAACGAGGCTACAAAGTCATTGAATCGTGGCCTGTCTGAGTTTATAGTGATGGCTGCAGATACCCAACCACTGGAAATTCTGCTCCACTTGCCACTATTGTGCGAAGACAAGAATGTACCCTATGTTTTCGTGCGGAGCAAGCAGGCCTTAGGACGAGCTTGTGGTGTTTCAAGACCAGTAGTAGCCTGTTCAGTATTGGTCAATGAAGGCTCGCAATTAAAACCACAAATCAAAGCCATACAACAAGAGATTGAGAGGCTTTTAATCTAAATGATATCTATCTCTTTGTTATTTTTAATACCTCATTATTAGTAACACATAATATAATTGTTTATTGCTACTCAAATTGGTGTATTTAGCGAATATTTGAATGAGCGCTTATTGCTATTATATATGTATATTCTTTTAGATTATGAATCAAAAGGTTTACTCCAATCACAAGCAATAATTATTGAACGCTCACTTGATGTATTCGCTGAATGCATCCAATATTTGACATGTATGAAACAATTTCATTGTCCTATATTTATAAAAAAAAATCTATATTCAATCTCTTTTACATATGGAATTTTTTTGTATACAAGATAAACTTAAAGCATTAATAAAAAGTCCAAACAAAACAAGTTTGTTTTCATAACATATTACAAAAAAAGAAACTTTAAAAATAATTGAATGCTTGAATCATTAAATTGTTGTTATACCAAGAAACTAAATTGGTATGCTAAGAAAAAATGAGGTCCTTTTTTGGAGCAGATTGATGTATATAAGTCATCCTACCTATCATAATTCGCAGATAACAATTATCTACATTTATCTATTCTAAAATAGGACCCTATTTTTGCTCTTCAGTGTACAACTAATTTACTCAAGTTTTTTAAAAGTTAATATTAACATTTTAATTTAAAATAAACAATTATCATACATTTAAGAGCGTGATCTACTTAACACTACAAATACTTTGAAGTATTGTCTGATTGATCAATTTGTAAAATGTTTTTTTTTTAATTTTGTTTTGTTTTTTTCAATGAATTGCAGCGTCAAGTAAATCGTACCATAAAGCTGGGAATAAAAATTTGTATAAGGCATAAGAGATTCAATCAAGCAGGATATAAAATGAAAAACTTTGATTAGCTGGTTCTCTTATGCAACGTTATGCAAAAATAACGCTTCCGTGCTTATAATTTAAGTATTTACACTAATTCTTACTTATTTTTGTATAGTCTGAAGAATGTAAATGTATTGCTGACCTCACTGTAACAAAGAAATTATGTAACGAATTATTAACATTGATTCGACAAATGTATTATGCAGAGAGAAGTATGCTTATCATCGGACTGATAGATGTGATAAGTTCGATGAAACAAAATTTAGTGAAATTTATTGTACTTGCCGAAAATGTAACGCATTTGATGGAACCATTGGATTTTCTCACACGTTTGACAAAATTAGCAGAGACAAAAGAAATACCTTATATTTATATATGTAAGAAGGAGCAACTTGGTCAAGCATGTTGTATACCTACCGGTATAAGTGTTATTGCAATCAAGATTGGAACTTCTTATTTCTCTGAGAAACTTAAAGATATCGAAGATACAATAATGAGCATGATGCCAAGAAAATCATTAACTTTGTAACGTTAGTCCATATTTTTACAAATTAAAATCTTATACTTTATTATATATTATAAAACATAATAAAATATTCTTACATATTAATATAATAAATGTCACTCTCAGTTTATGAAAATATAATGGAACATTATAATCAAAGTCACTTTTGAAAATAAGGCAATACATTGAGCTTCCAATTACTGTGCCACTCATTACAATTCTGCTGAGATGTAAACATGTTCTCTTGAAACTTTTCACGTAATTGTTGTTGGATCTTGTTATTGGGGAAATCTTGAAACCACATCTTCAATTGTTCAGCCAGCTCCTTTTCGTCAGCGAATACCAAACTATTCTCATTATGCTTTACTAACTCTGACAAGCTAAATAAGACGCATTCTCTTAGTAAGCAGATCTACTCTATACAAGGTGTCTCAGAAATAAGGTAGGAGCCACATTGGAGGCGTAGAATGGGTCAAAGGGAACAAAAAAGTGTGATATCATTTTGATATTCGCTGTAGTTTTCGAACGCCGCCGCTGTCAAGCGAGGCGCGAGCTGCGCTACGAATGATTCACGCGACGCGGCTTCACCATACATTAGCTTATAAGTTTTCTTTTTTGATTCGAAAATTACAGCGAATATCTCAAAATAGTATTGGACTTTTTTGTTCCTCTTGACTTATTCTATGCCTCCAATGCGGCTCCTACTTTATTTCTGAAACATCCTGTATATAGTAATGTTACATTAATCGTATTATAATAATAGGAGGAGGGCTAGAGATTTTATAATAGGAAAAAGGAAAAGTTGATGAATTTGAAGAAAGTTTATACAAAAAGAGGAAGAGGGTATAGTATACTCGGAATTAATAATAAATAAGGGAAGGATGAGGATCGTATCGGTATATGAAGAGCAAGGAGGAAAAAAGAAAAGTTAGAAGGACAATACTAATACAATACCAATTAAAATTGTATGCGCAAACTGGTAAACGGCAGCCAAACATGTCGACGACTTTCATTGGTAAATCCAGTCCACTGGATGAGGTGTGAAGACACACACCTAAGTCTGCACTAGCTATTTTAAAGATAAAAAGTATTTGAAGTATTCTATAAAAATATTTTATAAATGATTATATTATATCAACTCTGCCTAAAATCACTATAATTAAAAAATTTTAAAAGATAAAAAAAGTTCACATATATTAAAATTTATACTGATACAGATGAAGTCAAAATATTATAGAAGTTTTTAATAAAATATTAATAAAAAAATAATTTTCATTTTTAATTAGCAACAATATGCAAAAATATGGACATGTTATACCTAATATTTTGGGGTATTCCTCATTCTTGAGCCATGGTGTCTTTATTTTAACATGTTTCCATTTTTTTAAATCAATGATTGCCATATAAAAATCCTTTAATGGTCCTTTACCTGTTATTACGCAAACCAAATCTGGCAAGTTTAACTTGCCATTTTCACATGCATTCTCATATTCTATAAAAAAATATTACAAATGTAATCCTTTTAAATTATCATAAGATTACTAAATCTATCCTTATTAGAATATATACCTTGTAATGCGTTTAGCAAAATTGAAAAATCTTCATCTTCAGTCCAACTAGTACTGGATACAATAAAACCTGATCTTTTGGGCGGTATATATATACCATATGTTTCTAATTCTTGCAAAAACTCATTCTTCTCTGTTAAAGTTATTGGATGAAATTTATCTGTTGGTCTATCATATAAAATCTTTGCTCTGTAATAAAAAAAGCTCATTAAGTAAACCATTTGTTATTAAAATGTAATATAAATGTAACAACTAACACTTACTGGATAGTCCATTTCTTTTCCAAATCTTCCTTCATTGCTTTGCTGACACAGAAATTATTCTTTGCTCTGCAACCAAACATTGACTCGATATTTTTTGATAATTTAACTAAGATATGATTTTCTCCTAAGCTCAATGCCATGATTGAATGGGCATAATTATGCCAATCAATGGTAAATTGTGCTTCAGTTAAAACACAATAAAACCAGCATATTGGAATGGTTGGTATTGCAGGTGGATTCTGTGTTATTACTGAATCTGATAGGCGTTTACGAAGTAACAACCATAAAAGATCAGCCGTTTGCCATATCACTTTTATTATGTAACAAAAAAAACGTGGTAATTCTGAAATAATAACAAGAGTGCAATTTTTATCGAAATCTATAAACAAATACAAAAATGTTGAGAGATCAAAATATAAATTATATAAAAAGGATCATGAGGAATCTGTAAAAAGATAATAATAATATCCAATTCGTACTATTTCGTAACTCAGGAGGCGGTCGCAGATAATGGATTTGTACGTGCGCATTTTCACTGATCTCCTTGATCGGTGATGAGCCGGGATAACCTACAACATCCACGGTAAAACCTTCTCGGGCGAAGGAAATCGCATGATATTGCATTCGCGGACTTCTGCCAATATCACCAAGTACCAGCACGCAAACATTATTGCCGGATTTGAATTTGTTCAGGTAGAATTTACGCACAATAAGAAGAATCAGCGGGAATAATAGGAATATCAGCATCAACATTTCGAACGGAACACGACAAAATAGCTGATTCGCGCGGAGAATCAATAAGAATCGTGAATGATCACATGGTGGATAATCAAAGGTTTAAAAATCAATGGGCGCGTTCACTGACGACACCGACGAGATATTAAAGACGGTCGGCGAAATTCGCGTGCCTGTTAAAATTTAAATCATTAAGGTCCGATTACATCAACGTTACTTTAATTTTAAGCGAGGCTTAAAACTTTTTGTTCCTGTTTTTTTTTTTTCAGTTTTAAAACGAGATAGAGTTTTAAGTCAAAGTAACCAGGGCTGTATTCTTGAAAAGAAACGTACGAAAGTCTAGGGAAATACTATATTATTGTAAATAACGTATACTGTAGCATTTCTCTAGACTTTTGTATATGTTTCTTTTCAAGAATAGGGGACTTTAGGAAATCGATTCTGTATCTTCAAACAAGGTGAAAATTACAAAAGTAAGCAAATTTACTAGGTGTTAACTAATGAAATTATCAGTATTCTTATAAATTCGCTCACTTTTTTAATTTTCACCTCATTTCAAGATACAGAATCAATCCCTGTATCTTCAAACAAGATGAAAATTACAAAAGCGAGCAAATTTACTAGATACTGACCAATGAAATAATCAGTATTCTAGTAAATTCGCTCACTTTTATAATTTTCACCTCATTTCAAGATACTGTAAACAATTGACGACAACAGACAAAAATATCAGGGCGCCCCTCGTCTCAGATTAGTATTGTATTTACTAATTTCTTATTCAAATCTGGAGGATCGATCTCGATTCCAAGCCTGTTCTCTTCTCTGAGTTAATAGACTTTCGCTCTGACACTGTTGGTATCTCTGTTGTGTGTATATTTAGTGAATTTCTTACAATACAGAATCGATTTTCAGACCTGAATAAGAAACTAGTAAATACAATACTAATTTCATGATTTATGTTTCGTAGACATGTACATACATATGTTTGAAACTTAATAATATTCAATTTTTATTAAAAACTGTGATTTTAATAGTATCATCCAAGTTTGATTGTCAATAGAGATGATAATTGCAGTGAAAAAATTCTAATTTGTCAACAATATATAAGATATTATAGCATTAAAAGTATGTGTACATATTTATTTATACAGTATTTATATAATAAAAAAAGTCACGAATTTAATAGTGTATTACCGAAACATTTATGTTAATAATTATAAATTTTTATTAATTGTCGGTAACGTCATCGTTCTTTAATTATCTCTGGGTCCTTCAGACCTCACTGATAGTCACGAAAATTTGTCCCTATTCTGTAACTGACTTTATACGCCTACCGACAATTGTTGATGTTGTTGCGCAGATATTTTATATAGTGAAAAAGCTGCGTAACGACAACTATCAGTATTATTATATAGTCAATATTATATTATATTAAACAAACTACGATAAAGTACAAATAATGATGTACCGGAGGTACATAAGGTGAACCATTTCCGCGGATGCGCAATGGGTTGAAAATAGTGAGGATATCTGTCAACCAATCAATTTTTTAGTTTATTTGCAGAAATTCAAACGCGCCAGTATGACAGATTTTCCAATCTCAATAGTCATCAACTTTAACGCTCAATATCTCGAATCACAGGATAAAGCGACACTTTTTTTGCTAGATTCTTTTGTTTCATGTAAAAAAACGCGTCGAATAAGCTTAATTTCATTGATTTTTATAAACTAAATTATCTTAAAATATTTACCTATCAGATACCAGTTACCTAGATTTCTTTACGAAGTTGAAATGTTAATATTTATTTCTATTTCTAATACAATATTTTCTACATTGTGCGCAGAGCCTAAGTTTTCGAACGCAATGGACAAAAGATAGTCCTCTATCGGAATAAATATAAACTATGGAATTTCAATGAGTTTTGGAACATAATGTTGATAAAAAGAGTTCTCGAAGCTCTTATTAAAAAGGCGGGAATCCGTGATCATGTCATGCAACATGCCATTGATGTCATCGTGTTACGCTTTGTGACCCAAAGACGAGCAAAATAAATATTTTATTCGAAATTGCAACGCGAAAGTAATTTTCACGAGTTTAATCGTTTATCATTAACGAAGAAGTCTTCGACAGAGTGCATACTTGATACGTTCGTCACTGATGTCCATTCCAGGTTATTTCGTTCTCAACATCCGTTAGTTTTTGATCATTGAAATGTTTCTATTGCTTTTCGAGAAATTTTGAGGAAATCGAAGAAGGGAAAATCGATGTACTACGTTCTTAAGGGATCGAGAGATTGCAAATAAAGTAGAAAAAGGATATTAATGTCAAAGTATGAAAGATATCAAGCAATATTTTGCCAATGGCAAGAATATCATTGATAAGGAGATTGATACTGATCTAAGCAATGTAAAAGAGGAGGATCAAGAACAAGAAGATATCGCGACAAATAAACACAAACGTATGAGGATCCGGATATCCAGCAATGGTTCTTCAAGCAGAATATACGACATCGAGAATAAGAACGATCTAATCGACAAAACGCCCAGTCCATTCAATGGTGAGATAAATAATGGTGAAAGAACTTTGCAAGATGGAACGCCAAAATCAGGTTTAACCGAATCAAGCATAAAACGTCATCTTAAGAAGGTATTTTTTATTTTAATAAGAATTACAGTTGATGTCACTATTGATAATCGCTATAGTTGAATTTTTCTTATTTTTAAGCGTTCAAAATCCACTGTGGAAATAAACCGAAATCAGTCTGAAGAAACAAGGAATATCTCGCAAGAACAAAAATTAAATAATCAGATTGTTATGAATTTAAACGGTTCTCTTAATGACAATATTAATTCTAAAGATGAAACTGAATCAAATATAGAATTTCATGATGAAATTGATTCTCAACGGAAAGAATCAAATGCTTTTCAGGTTCTGATGAGTCGCAGTAAACCAATACAATATAAATCACCACCACAGCAACCCATAGAAGACAGTGAGAATAAAGAGAAATCAAAAGAATTCAGATCTAAGTGCAAAGAGAAGCTCATAGCTTTGGCTGATAAAAAAGGATATTCAAGAAAAAAAATAGCTGAAATGGAAGAGGGTGAGAAAATAGAAAAGAATATTGAAAATCGTATAAGGTTCTTTAAGGGCGAGAATAAAAGCAACATACTTGAAAAGGATAACAGCTTTGAATTATCCATAAAAACTAACAAACAATCTGGAAACTTGCTAAATTATTTTAGGTAAGATCTAAATTTATATTTTTATCTGTATAATTTTATATAATATAATTTATATTGTTAAATTTCATTACTGATTTTTTTATCATATAGCAAGTCACCCTTGGGATTGACAAATAAGGATGAAAAATGTGTGTCTACTTTTACTGTAAAAGCAGATGTACATAGGACTGATAACTCTGATATTGAACCTATGAGGAAGCTGAAATCAAATGAGAAATATTTTAATAAGAAATGTCTGAAGTCAGAGTTAGATCTTTCTACAATGGATGATATTCATGTCATAGAGTCTGAAAATTTATTTTCTCTACAGCCAATCAAACAAGATAAGCAGAAACGAGAAAAACCTCGTTGGTCCTTGCGCATAAAATTACATTCTTCTGAAGATAACGATTCTTTATATGGTAACGTAGTACAATTATCATTATATACATGTATATTTATATATATATATATATATATATATATATATATATATATATATGATGTAAAACATAATTGAGTCTCCCAATATCTATTGGTTGATGGCAATGATTGTTTTTTCACACTTTGATCGCTGATTTTAATACTCTTTCAAACGAGTATCTAGCTTTAATAACATTTGTAAAATTAACATTTATAATTTTACTTGCAGATACCGATGACGAATTGTTTTCACCAAGAAGCAAATCAAAGTTTAGTGCTTCGAGTAAATCTGGAAAGTCCGTAAATATAGATAATGATGAAGTCTATATGAAGAATCAACATCTTAAAATGAAAGAGCGAAATAAGGAAAGAAAAGAATTAATTGTAAAAGATAGCAACATTTCAAACATTATTAAAGATGCTCGTAATGGAAATACTGATTTTAAAAAATCAAACAGAATTAATAAGAAAGAACAGAAGATTAATGAAATGAGTGAAACAGTTATAATAATTGATGATTCCGAATGCAATATCAGCAATGAGAATATTCTGAAAAGAAAACCGAATGAAAAACTGGCACCTTTATTCATTAAACGACATAAAATGGATCCAGCAGTCACAGCAGCAAAACGTTTATTCCTACAATCGGATATAATCGATGTAGAAAACACAAAAAATACAGACCATAAAGTAAATAATGGCATACCTGTATTACCATTTCCTGCTATCAGTCATATTACACAATTAGAAGATGAATCAGACTCGATCAGATCTGAAATAGAACACAAATTTTCAATGAAAATCGAGAAACAATATTTGCCTTCGATAGAGATTAGTAATTATAAATATATTACTAATTGTAGGGAAGCATCAAAAATGATTAAAACGATTAAAGAATCCATGAAAGAAAATGTGGAGCAAGTGTTATCAGAAATCGAGAAGCTTTATCCAGATGTTCGAAAAATGTGGGAGACTATATCAACAATTAAGGGGGATTTGAAAAAGAAATCGCCATCTCCAGAAGGTAGAAAAACGCGAGCGCATGAACGAAAGAGAATGTTAATAGAGAATGTTGAGTCCGAGGAAAAGCAATCGCACAATTGCGCATGGATGTACAAATATAAACCGATGAGCGCGCAAGAAATAGTTGGAAATGAAGAAGGTGCGAATAAGCTAAAAGATTGGTTGAGTGGCTGGAGAACATCTTTAACAAAGGAGAACGATGACAGTAGTGGTGATGAGTTTTATTCCTCAGATTGCAGTTCCTCGTTCAACATTGAAAATAATCAAATTGCTGTCTTATTAGGGCCACATGGTAGTGGAAAAAGCGCAAGCGTATATGCGATAGCAGAGGAACTTGGCTACAGGTTGGTAATCATGACTCAAAGAAAGTATTAGGTGTTGGAATTAATTCGTAGCGTTTTTAATGAAAGTACTTCCCATCACTTGTAAAACGCTACGAATTAATTCCAACACCTAATATATGCAAAATAATCTTTAAATTAATAAATTAAAACTAAAATAAATTCAAACACATTATTTCTTATTCAAAGTAAATTAAAGTCTCGCCTTTACACGTTAGCTTATTCAAAGTAAATTAAAGTTTTGCTTTTACAGCGTAATTGAAGTGAATGCATCTTCCAAACGGACTGGAAAGAGAATCTTAAAAGAATTAGAGGAAGCCACAAAGTCGCATAGAATTAAAAAAAGTAAACATAAATCTCTATTCGAACGAATTACAAATGAAGATGAAACCTCAAAGATATCGCAAAATTCGTTAATTTTTTTGGAAGATATTGATCTTGTTTTTGAAGAGGATGAAGGATTTGTTTCTGCCGCGTATCAATTAGCATCGAACACCAAACGACCAATTGTTATGACATGTAGGAATACGTGTCCTCATTTGAACAAAATGGCACCACAACAAAACAAAGTTTACTTTCATAAAGTGAGTGGTAACAGAGTGTCTACCTTACTGGAATTAATTGCGCTTGCAGAGACAGGTTACAGAATTCCGCCTAATTGTTTAAGGGTAAGTGATCTTTAAATTATGATATAAAATTTATTCTAAAGAAGTTTTTTTTATGAAAAGAAAAATTTGAAAATTATATGTAAAGATCATAATGTTTAAAATTCAACTATTCTATTGAAGTTGCACAAGTTATACAATCTTCTGTACTCTTTTATTATTGAATCAAGCAAATAAATTTATTTCATTGTTTAGAAATTACTGCAAGAAGGCGACTTAAGACAGGCATTGCTCCAGTTGCAATATTTACTATTGTCAGGTCTACCGATATTATCACAACAATCAATGATTGTAAAGTCGTTACTTTGGCAGGACGTGCAACGCTATTTATACAAACCTGCGATTAAGCTAAACAAGAGACACAAGACAAAGAAAACTACAAATACAAAAAACTCTAATGATACATACATATTGAACAATTTAGCGGAAGATTTGGACAGTTTATCTCTAATGTCGTCTTTAATTGATGTCGAAGATATGACATTAGACATGTCAGAGGAGAAAACGCAACCTAATTTATCCTTAGCTGAAAATCTGTCTTTCTATTCCGCCTTACACGATTTGAATGCGGATATAGCGGATTTTATAAACAGCCAAATACTGTATAAAAACTTTGATGCAAACAAGCATGTGCAAAATCAAAGTAACATTATTCTGAGGAAGCAATTAAAACAAGGAGTGGATTTAGCGCTATCGCATGTCACATCCACGTGTTTAGATCGACGAATCATGGCGTTAGATTATCTTCCGACTGCGCGAACGATATGCCGCGCAGAAGAATCTCGCTCGAGTACAAATTACAAAAGAGGCAATCGATTTTTCCATTATCTGCACAGTCTAAAAGTGCCGAGCGCATCAATGAAACCAAATATCTTAGCCGCAGCATGTAGAATGTTACAAGAGGGAGGGAATAAAACTGCATCGATACAAAAAAACATCACTGTTGACTAATACTCAAGAGAAACCTATATATATTTTTATACACAACGGTTTTACTGAATTTTAACATTGCTATAAATTGCAATCAATTTATCGATATTTTAGAGTTTTGATATGTTATTTATGTTTAATTACAAAATTATGTATATATAATGTCTTAACACATTTTGTTGCTTGTTGGATATAAAATATATGTAATATTGCTATTTTCTTTACGATGATTTTTCTTTCTCTTTAGCAATTAAATTTATTAAATGTATAAATACAGGTATATTGGCATCTGTAAAAAGTTAGATATATAAAAAGTTACATTAAAAATAACTATAGTTAATGGAAATGTATTATGTATTCACAAAAGTTGATCTTTCACAAGTATATTATATTTTTTATTGCATGTTTAGCATTAAAAATAATTTTATTTGCTCATATGTGTATATAAAAAAATCATAAATGAATAAATGTAGATTTTTGTACATTACGCATTACAATATACTATTAAACATTAATTATATACACTTTATTTAATGATCTCTGGAATATTTGTGACAAGTGTTTAATAGAAATAAATATTTATTTTTGAAAATTTTATTCCTCTTTTGCGAACGTACTGTCAAGATGTTTAATAGATGTTTAATAATTGCATAATAATATACAGTTAGATTTTTATATGATGCAACTTGCGATTCAATTCTTCAAACTTCAATATTTTGCGAATAAAAAAGTCTCCATAACGATGCGCTACCTTCGTATCAGCGATGTGAATCATGTCATGATCGATGTAGAAATCCAACTGAAAGAAAAAGAAACGATTTTCGTGAATATCTTAACAATGTAATTGATAAACTAAGTATTAAAGCTCGATTGAGATAAATCAATATAATCAAATAATGTCTATTCAAGCCAACAGGATGACAATGTGAAGATTGGTTTATTTAAATTAACATAATTATAATCGCAGACGTTTCAATTCTATTTCAGATCCTTATCAATGCTTGCATGTAAAATGTTAACAGAATTCAGTCATCTAAGAATAGTGATGTAACAGTAATGTCATCCTACTTCTTGAGTATACTATACAATAAATTTATCGAATCGTGAATATTTTAATATGCATCTATTTTTATCATTTCAATAATCAACTTAAATGGTAATAATGGAGAATAAATTAAATGTAAGTTAACTGTGTTTTGATCTGTGGTAAGCAAAAATCAAATTTTTTCAAAATATAACTTATTATATATTTTATTTATAAGGAAAATGAGTCATTGAAAAAAACAAAATGTATGAGAACACTAGATATTTAGATAAGTTTTATAAATTATATTTTTGAAATACAAGTAAAATGAAAATACAAATAAAATAATTACCTCAGAACCGGATTGGAATTTTCCGTCTAATCCTGATGTGCCTTTTGTCCAAACAATATTTTTCATCTTGTGCTTGAAGCATAATAAATGAATTGTTAATGCATTGACTTCCTTGTCGAGATCCCATCCCTCAATATCGGATCTAGTATTATTTCCCATAAATGTGGCCAATTTACTTAGCGGCAATGTCGTATAGAGTTTCAAATACGAACGAATAGTCGGCAACATTTTTTGTTGGATCACTTCATCCATGAATACTTGGGTTTGATGTTTGATGGCTTCACGAACATAGTCTTCATTAGGATTATCTGGATTCGGTGGTGTAAGGGATAGAAATTTGGGACATGCAAACACAAAACAATTTTCAAATTCAGTAAGATCGCCATACTGCATCTTGTACATTTTTTCGTGGTAATTCTTATCCCGCAGAGCCTGCTGCAGGCCCTCATCTATACATTGTGGATGTAGAACCAGACATATGGCGAGCAGATGATACATTTGTTCGGTCTGCTTGTTGATCTGATCGTTCTGGTAGCTACGGGTGGCAAATAATTGCTTTGTACGTTGAATGTACAACAGAATACCAGAGAACGTTCTGATTGCATCTGCGTAACGGCGCATCATCATGTATGCAAAACCCACATAATATGCTGTCGAAATTTGACAACCAGGTACATGGGAATACGCACTTTTCTTGTAGAGCTCTACATTTTCCAAGACCTTGATGGCCTGATAATAATCACCTAATAGAGAATGCAGTCTCAGAAGACCGACGAGCGAGAAGTAGCCAAGCATCTTATACAAGGAATGCCTGCCAAAGGCACCAGCTACAGAATCTGGATCACCACCACTCGCATATACTTCCAACTGACTCTTTATCTTTGACTTGTCAACCAGATAATGCAAGACATTTAATACACACAGAACATCCCAGATTTTATTATGCGCATTTAGATTCTCGATCTCATCTGGTGTCTTATTGGACAGATTGGCACGATACTGAGCAAAAGACTGAAACTGGTAGACGAATTCATCAATAAGTTCCCACAGCCATTGATCGGGTAATTCCAGTTGTACTGGAGTGTCAGGATGCAGAATATAATTGAAAAGATCACAGTAATTGTAAAAGGAGTTAAGACGCTGCTCCAGTGTAGGACCCTGCATACGCGCATATATGTGACGATAATAAAGCTCCTTGTAGAGAGTAAGAAATACTGCATCATTGTCAACAATGTGGGCAATCGTCGAGGCGTCTGGCCATGGTGACTTATCAAATAGCTGTTCCGAGATCTTAGGGAACGAGTTCTCGTACAAGTTCTGGATCTCAAAGATCATGCCCTCGTTGATACAATTGCGCAGGAATACCAAGAAATTGCGCACCACTTCGGGCACTTGCCGGTAGCTTGGTCGATCATACTGATCGTGCACGTCTGGCGGCCCGTAGTCGTCGTAGGCGTCATACTGAAGAGAAACGTGTGTACATTAAATTAGATTAAACACGAATAAAAGCTAGAATTGAGAATACTCTGAGATTTTGACGTTGTGAAATGAAAAATAAGCAAATGTGGATGCGTACCTCGTTATAATCGTCATACATTTTTACTAGAAATAAACGTAACGAAGGAGAGAAACGTAACTTCTCCTCGACAAGTATGGGACGGCCACGAGCTAGCTATGTAGTTCACGATTATTCGGGCAGAGGGCTAGCTTTTGTCATATTGCGTTCCAAAACTTATCAAAAAATTTAATAGTTTATTTCTGGCGTTTTCGACCGAGATACATCCGATGCTGAGTTCTGATTAAAATCATTTATTCTTTATCCCTAATTGCTTATTCCTTCTATTGTGCGTAATGCCTCGCTGGTGAAATTTTTTCTCAAAATTTTTATACAAATTGGAATATTTCAGAAATACTCAAAAATATTCGGAAAGTTTATATCTTCTCTTAGAATTTTCCATATAAATAAATTCTGAAATACTTCGAAATTTCTCATCCCATAATTTTTAAAAAATATTTTCAAATTTTTTAGATTTTACAACATTTCATCAGAAATTGTACTTACAAAAAATCTTGGAAATCTTACGATATTTCATAATTAACATATATGAAAAATTTTTTGAGAAAAGATGTAGATTTTTTGAGAAATGTTCCAATTTATAAAAAAATGTTAGAAAGTTATAAAATTTATAGAAATTCTGAAAAATTATATGAAAAATTCTGAAAAAAATTTTCATCAAGGTTAAGAGATAAAGTTTTTAATATTACTTCTGATCATGATATACATATTACTTATATAGAATTAATTAATGATTACATCTACTTAAGATTTCAAAAGTGAAAGTTTGAATATGTATATGTTTTTAATGGCTGCTTTCAGCGAACTCAACAGTTGAGTAAGCGCTCGCTGCTATTGATGTATTCTTCCAGATCTAAAATACTGATTGAATAATCTAAAAGAATACACCAATAACAGCAAGCGCTCACTCAACTGTTGAGTCTGTTGAACGCAGCCAACATTAAAGCGGTTTGATAATGAAAATAAAATTTGTGACAAAATAATTGTGTTCGATTTTTTAATCGTAAGAAACATAAAAGATTAATTATAAACATTATAAAAAATATATATGTCATTAATCAAGAAAAATATAAAATATTTATTCAACATAAATTTTTAAGATATATTACACAACATTTATATATTATAAATTGTCACATCTATTATATAACAAGAAAAATACTGATAATTCAATCACATAAAATGAGCATCAATAATAACATAGAATAACTTTAAACAAATAAAATAAAAATAAAAAACACTGCAAACAATCAAGAATTGAGATCATTTGTCATTTTAAATTTAACATACATAAAAATGTGATATTACAAAATAACTATAATACCTACGAAATGATAGTTTTGTTTTAATCTCAAAAATAACTTTATCTTCAATCAGTATTTTTGTGCACAATTTTTCTGTTTGAATTTATCAGCCAATATTCCTGTTCCCATAGTCTTACTTCCAAAAGTTGATGATATGTTCTTATTTATTTTTTCTGTAGCACTCAGAGTTATCGATAATTATTTTACGTGGATTGATACAAATCGAGATTAATTTGTCCCTAACATAATAACAAGTGCTTAAAGGGAGATATTTCAAAGCAGTATGAAAATAAGACACTAAACTGTCAGAGACTTGAGAGTAATAATTTGAACTTGGCTTTTCGTATAATTTTTTTCTATCCTTTCAAGAATATCAAACACTTCTTAACTCTTATTTAAGCTCTAATATCTGAAATAGCTACAAAGGCAAATAAAGAGAATAGTGTAAACATCAAGTCGTAATTATTTTGCCATTTCAGATAACAATCTTCATATTTGATGAAATTCTTCAATATGAAAACAATTACATATCCACATTCTATAAAATATTTGTTGTACAATCTCTGACAAAGGCTCGCAATTATTTGATTTAGGGAAATCGCAATGAGTTTCTTCTTTTTCATTTAATTTAGTTAGAAGTACATTCAAAGAGGAGTCCTTCCTTGAGGAATGAAGATTCCTTGTTTCTCATTTCACGTTTCATAAACTTTCCTTGACCAAATAAGAAACCTTATTAATTTCCTTTTCTCAAGGGAAGTTATGAGTTTCCTTGAGGAGGAGGTGCAATTTTCATAACCAAGCAAACCTCCAAATTTATTTTGTCACATCAATCTTTTTACTTTTGATAGCTTTTAATTTAGATCTGTCGCATCGATAATTATTTTCGATAGCTTTTTTTTCATAAATAAACTGTGCCAAAAACATTCTCTTTCGTGTAATAAGCATCATGAATTCGACTGGAAGCTCTGATGCATATTAAAGCCATTGTACAATGATTTAATTTTAGTATAAAAATAAAATGCAAATATCTCGAATTATGAAATACATATTTTACTTAATAGCAATAAAATGTATTGAGTATTTCACGATTTAATCGATTTTTATGTTTATTTAAACATATATTTACGTTATTTTGTGTATGTACGGCGGTTTTAATGTGCGTACTTAGGGTGAAATCACACGGTGCGGAAAACGACTGCGGAATTGAGAATGTGTCATAGAAGCAACCAATCAGCGTTCTTCTGATGAATGGAAATGAACCTAAAAAATAAGAAGTATACGTTAGAGAAAAATATTTATCCCACCAACTATCATTAACGTAACATCAATATGTTAGAATTTTTCACGCAACTACGTAATCATTACATACACTCGCATTATATTGAATTTAATATATTGAATGAGAAATTATAGATAATATTGATGTTATTTTTGTTGGTGTTTACAGGAGTTTATAAAACACTTATATGCACACTTCGATACTGGCTTCACACAGTACAGCTGATTTTGAAGATTTTCAATTAGAAATTCCGACAGCATCAATCCATTTTTGTCTCAAGTTTGGATCTTGAGTAAAGTTTATGCAGCCATATCCTTCTTTATTAGAGTTGGTGCATCTGGGAGCACTGCACCTGACAGGTGCCTGACAGTGCCTGTTTTGTAATGTACAATCCTATCAAAAATGTAAAAATTTATAGTTTTATTCCATGTATATACATATAGTAAAAGAAGATATATATACTTCCAAGATTAATAATATGTATCGCTTACAAAAACCAATTGAGAAAGAAATTACAGCACAAGGTGACAGGCATACTGCTTTTGCGATCATCTACCCACTAGAGAGTCTCACAGGGAGAGAGTGGCAAATTGCATCATGTGACTCGATCTCCTCTGATTGGACCTGGTATCAAGCTCCGTAAAGCCATGGTGGTGGTATGCCGTTTAGGTTAGTAATTGCAAAAGTAGTTCGCTATTGTCACCTTGTGCTACAATTTCCTTCTCAATTGATAAGGTCTTTGTAAGTGACATATTAATAATTTTGGATGTATCTTCTTCTATTGTACATATATACATAAAGTAAAACTATGAATTTTTACATTTCAGATATCAGGATTTGTGCATATCACAAAATGCCTGCCGGATGCAGTGCTCCTAAATGCACGAACTCTAATAAAGACGGATATTGTTGCACAACATTTGCCCAAGATCCAAACTTGAGACAAAAATGGATTGATGCTGCCGGAATTCCTGACTGGAAACCTTCAAAATCAGCTTTATTGTGTGAGGTTGGTATCAAAGCATACAAATATATTTATAATGTATAACTCCCGTAAAAAGTAACAAAAATAACATCAATGTTATAATTTCTCACTCTCAATATCAATATACTAAATTAAATATAATACGAGTATGTAATGATTACGTAGTTACGTGAAAAATTCCAACATATTGATGTTATGTTAATGATAGTTAGTGGGACAGATATTTTTTTCTTTAACGTATACCTCTTATTTTTTAGGTTCATTTCCATTCATCAGAATTATTCCGCGTTGGTAGCAAAAAACTTATAAGGAAAGGTGCCATACCAAGTTTGTTTTGTAAATGTCAACAACCTATGAAAAAGAAAACTTTTGCAGAAATTCAATCAAAACAGCGATGTAATGAATCAATTGAATTTCTTCCTCATAAAAAGGCAAAATTAAGAAGTGATCATTCATATACTGCTACAGAAAATTCTGAGAAGCAAGAAAACAAAAGCTGCAAAAGAGAGCAGTATTCAAATGAATTACAAGAACATAATTATTGTTTACTTTCCAAAAAAAGAAAATCTATTACGTTTGGGTCACGTAAGAAGTATGTCCATACTGCACATTGTGTTGTAATGAAAAAACCCATTGATATAAATACATTGGACACATTCTCTGAAGACGAAAATTACAGATCAAATTCTAATCTAGACATACATATATCATCAGAATGTACTGCAAACCAAACATTGTCTACGGAGAATTTACTTAGTCCAGAAGAATATGAAATTACTGCAAACCAAATATTGTCTACAGAGAATTTATCTAGTCCAGAAGAATATGAAATACTAAAAGAAAAATTAAAAATGGCTGAAAAAGAAAGAGATATTCTAAAAAATAAAGTTAATGACTTAGAAAAAAATATAGAGGAAAATACTGAAATAATCAATACAATTCTTAATAAAGATCAACAAAGAGCAATTGTATATGGTACTACAAAAGGTTCCAAGTGGTCAGATGAAACAATCGAAAAAGGATTGAACTTGCATTTTGCATGTGGATCGCATGGTTATAATCAGATAATTAAACTTGTTGCTCCATTTCCTTCATTGAGAACTCTAAGAAATAAGATACAGCACATTAAACATACACACAGAGAACAAAAAGTATTCGTACAAGAAAATTTTTTATGAAAAGTCTTATTTGTAGAAAATAAGCATTAATTAACAATTTTATATAATGAATACATTCTATTCTAACATAAATCGAGCTTTGCATGTATTTTTTATTTTAGAAGCTAAATTTCTCTATTATATGAATACTTTTTAATCATCCAAACAATACAATTTTTAATTTTCGCTTATTTTTTAGATGATATTTTCTATAATTAATACACATCTTTTTATATATAATTTTAAGGAACATACAATCTATTTTATTCTTTATGAATAAATTGTTAATTATCCAGCACATGATCGTCGAATTGACGTTAAATTAATGCTGAAATTGTTGTATCGATATTCATTCGACATCAATTTGATGATTTATTTCTTACTGGATAATGTTTGAGTATCTACCATTTCGGAAAGAACTGATAAAAACGTTCGATATTGTGTATAAATTTTTATTGCCAAATCGGTTCAACGTGATGTGAGTTTAGCGGTAATCAACAATGTGTTATAATCTCCAATCAATCATATTTAATTATTGAAACAATTAAAATAAATAAAAAGACTAAGGGCTACTAAAACTAAGAGCTACGAGCCTAAAATAATCATCATAAATTAACAAATGTGTATTAAATAGTTAAAAAATAAAATAAAACATATCATGAATTTAAAAACATGAAATTTAATTTGATCGTCAGCAAGTAAACAACACAAACGTTTCGATCCCTGTTGGATTATTTTCATTGTGACGCAAAAATAACAATGGAAATGTTACATAGATAAAGTATATAAAAATTAATTAAAAATTCGCTCTCGGACGCAGTATCAGTTATAAATCTCGCTCCAAAATAAATTGAAAATTACAACAGTTGTAATTGACAACAATGTATTCCTCTGGATTGTGTATGTAGAATAAGGACGAACATGTTTCTGTTAGCAAATACAAAATGTAATAATAAATTACGACAGGAATAAAAATAAAAATAATAAGAAAAGTACAAATCGAGTCACAAATAATAAAAAGAAAGGTACAAAACAAGTCGCAAGTAATAAAATTAAAATTAAAAGAAAGAGGCAAAAATTATTTTTGATATTATAAGACATGTACATAAAAGTTATTAATGTCGATAGAGAAAGTGTAAAGTGCCGTCATTCATTATATATATAAAATTAAGTTTAATATTTTAGATAAGTTAAGAATAAGTTAAGAAAACAGTTAAGTTAAGAATAAATATCTTATTATGTCAAAATGATGTTATCGATTAGACAATGCGATGAGAATTGAAAATGATCATCTCTTTAGAAAGCTAAGAGACAAAGTAAAGTACACATATAAAGACAGGAAGGTTGAAATGGTAAACTAAAAAGGAAGGGGAACATAAAAAGAAGAAAATAAAGTAGAGGGAAGAGAAAGTGCGGAGAGAAGAAATGGATAGGAAAAGAAGGAGAAAGAGATTGAATGATGCAGTTAAGAAGGAAAAAGAGATTGAATGCTCTGTGAGTAGGTTTCAGGTAAAGATTCAGTATCATTTTGTCTATTAAGACCCTGTTTCTGTCTTTCAATATGAATCATATGAATCATCACAGACACCAATTTCTTATTATAAGAAGATTCACACTCTAAAATTTTCACATCCATTTAAAATTATGATCAAAATTAATTCGATGATCAGTTATGACAGTAGGAGAAATTCTTCCTAATGTCAGAGATATGTTCGTGTAATCTCGTACTCAATTTTCTTTTTGTCTGACCAACATAACTCGCCTCACAATTATCACAGGAGATATTATAAACAACATTCTGATTGGATAGGAAATCAAGCTTATCTTTTCCTCTTTTTATAAAACTTTTTAATGTATTGGGAATAGAAAAGGCTAATTTACAATGAAATATATTAGAGATAGGAAGGAAACTTTCAGAAATAGATTTAACATAAGGAATCGTAAAATATTTGTCTTTCTCACGTGAATTATATGTAATATATTTATTATGTATAGGAAACTTTAATCTACGTTCAATTGTAGAGAAAATAAAGGGAAGAGAATAACAGTTATTTAAAGAAGTATGAATAGCATCTATCAAATTTTTTTGTTGGAACCGTGGGTGTGATAATAGAATAATTTTGTTAATGAAACTGATGATGGTATCTTTTTTATGGCAAAGAGGATGATTTGAGTAGAAATTGAGGAACCTTTCGGAAAACATCTTTTTATGATAAATGTCAAATATAATTCTCTGATTATCTATAACCAACATTGTATCAAGAAAATCTTAATCTGCCATTTGTACCAATCTCCAAAGTAAACTGCAATCTCTTTATATAAAGAGTTAAAAATATTTAAAGTGTCATTGATAGTATCAGATGGAAGCGCGAGAAGAACATCGTCTACATATCTGAAATAAAACAAAGGTTGTACTGACAATTTTTTAAGTGCTATTTCTTCTAAATCTTGCATTACAATGTCGGCGATTATTGGAGATAACGATGAACCCATCGGAGTGCCGAATACCTGTTTGTAAATTCTATTATTAAAGGCAAAAAAGGTTGAATCTAAAATAAATCTAACAGCAATAATAAACGAAACAATTATTGTTATTAATTATTATTATTATATTATTAGTAAATAAAGGATTCTGATTAGTTGATTTCTTTATGCCTTATGTTTTATGCATAAATATATATTTTATGCGTTATGCATAAAAAAATGTACCAATCGAAATTCTCCGTTTTCTTCCTTTCCAAGAAATAAAGAACTCTGATTGGTTCAATTTTTTATGCCTCTGACACATCAGCGCGATGTTCGTTGCGCGCGACACGCGATATCCAATGAGTGTACAGCTTTACCGATATTCTCATTCTAAAGGTATACTGTCATTGGATATCGAGTGTCGCGCGCAATTAACATCGCGCTGGTGTGTCATTATGCGTTATGCAAGAGTCTGTACTCTCCGTTTAAGAATAAATAATGCAGCATGTGCATCATGCGTGAAACGGAACGCAGTCTAGGTTAATTGGAGTTGGTGAAACCGACCCTATTGTGCCCAGGGCCTTAAACTTTAAGGTTTAAACACAATAGGCACAGGCAACAGGGAATAACGACCCATCTAATCAGAGCTCTGGAATATAATATCAAACTTACACATCACAGTTCTGATTGGACGATTTGTTATTCTCTGTTGCCTGTGCCTATTGTGTTTAAGCCTCATGTGATTGGCGCTGTTGTCACTGTCAATTTAATTGTCACCAGTTGTCACTGAAAATTTTTATCGCCGCACGAGCTAGTGGGAGTTATTTGTTGATTCCTCATCAATAAATGTAATAAATACTGTCGTGAACGAATTTTAACATCGCGATGGGAATATTAGAAAAGATCTCAGAAATTGAGAAGGAGATTGCTCGCACGCAAAAGAACAAAGGTAAGTATTAGGCCGACGTTGTCACGTTGCTTCCCTTAACCTACCTTTTTCGATTTGTTTCTCAATATTATCGCGACTGTGACATGTAACTTAAGTGAAAAGATAGGAAGAGATAAGAGATTCAAATGACATGAAATTGAATTGTAGCTACCGAGTACCATCTGGGCTTACTTAAAGCAAAACTCGCCAAATATAGATCCCAGCTTTTAGAACCGGCGAAAAAATCTGAAAAGGGCGAAGGTTTCGATGTGCTGAAATCGGGCGACGCCAGAGTTGCGTTAATTGGTTTCCCGTCAGTTGGCAAATCAACTCTCCTCAGTACTTTGACTGCCACTCAATCAGAAGCTGCATCTTATGAATTTACTACCCTGACATGTATCCCTGGTGTTATAGAATACAAAGGTGCCAATATACAATTGCTAGATTTACCCGGTATAATTGAAGGTGCGGCACAGGTAAATTATACAGATTATCATAATTATCTTTCACAAAATCATTGCTTACACATTACTATGTCAAATAATCTTTTTGAATTGTATTTTTGAATAGGGAAAGGGACGAGGGAGGCAAGTTATATCTGTAGCTAGAACGGCGGATTTGGTACTTATGATGTTGGATGCAACCAAGCAAGACGTTCAACGGCAGTTGTTAGAAAAAGAATTGGAATCAGTTGGGATAAGACTCAATAAGAAAAAGCCGAATATATATTTTAAAGTAAAGAAAGGTGGTGGGTTAGCCTTTAACTCAACGTGTCCTTTGACAAAAGTAGATGAAAAATTAGTTCAAATGATTCTACATGAATATAAAATCTTTAATGCCGAGGTGCTATTTCGTGAGGACTATAGTGCAGATGAATTGATTGATGTTATCAATGCGAATCGAGTATACTTGCCATGCCTTTATGTATATAATAAGATAGATCAAATATCCATAGAAGAAGTCGATCGAATCGCTAGGCAACCTAATAGTGTCGTAGTTAGGTAAGATTTAAAACATTAAAAAGTATTTTACTTTTTTTACACTTTGTATTTTTTTAGTATCTTTTACTATTTATAATTTTTTTTTCAGTTGTAATATGAAGTTGAATCTAGATTTTCTGCTGGAAATACTATGGGAATACTTATCTTTGATAAGGGTATACACAAAAAAACCTGGACAACCGCCCGATTTTGATGATGGTTTAATATTAAGGAAAGGAGTAACAGTAGAGCATGTGTGTCATGCAATTCATCGTACTCTTGCCCAACAATTTAAATATGCCCTTGTGTGGGTAAGTTACTAATTATCTATAATTATGTATATATATATATATATATATATATATATATATATATTATGTGTGTACATTAATATATTATGTTTTGATATAATTAACAATGTAATTAAGAACATAATATAGAGATTTCTAAATACGCACGCGCGCGCGCGCGCGCGTGTGTGTGTGTGTGTGTGTGTGTGCGCGCGCGTAATTTATATATTGGGTCATTTAAAAAGTATCCGCGGTTTTTTCATTCAAAAATTGAACAAAAAACCGCGGATACTTTTTAAATGACCTAATATATATATATATATATATATATATATATAAATTATGTATTTTATTTTTTAGGGTACAAGTACGAAATATTCACCTCAACGAGTAGGACTACAACATGTGATGCATGATGAGGATGTTGTACAAATAATGAAAAAATAAATTTCGATAAAATTTTTAAAGTCGTAAGAAAATGTGAATAGCAATATAGGCCTTACTTAGCCTTTCATGTACAACAAAAGTGCGAGCAAACTACACTGCACTAATAAACCGTGAATAAAATTTGACGGTTTTAGGATGAATGTATTTGAATTACCTATTTTAAGAAGCTTGTGTGGTTTGCAGATCTTGTTCCAATAAAATTTGTAAGAACAAATGTAATTCATGTTAATTATCTAAGTACAAGGGAAATATATGGATTTATTATTTATTATACAGGCATAATTCTTAATTAGCGTATATAACCAGGCTGGATATGGAAATTCGATTTTTCTAAATGAAGAATTCGGACAGCAATTCGAGTATCTGTTTGCAATCCTTGCGCGCGAATCAATGAATAATGAATGGCGTTCCTGCGGCACGACAACAGTGCGAGGAATGCGTGTGTGAATCGTACCGTCACTTCGTTCTTTATTTTATCTTTTCTTTCTCTTTCTCTCTCTCTGTTCTCACACTCTCTCACTTGTCTCACTTCCCCGTTCTCCGCCCTCTCTTTGCGGGCGTGCGTATACGAAAATGCGTTTGCCACTCGCGCGAGACACACATCCTGATTACTAATTCACGTAGCCGCGGACTACTTCTCTGCCTCGTTGTGACACCAAATCCCATATTCCAGCCAGAATGGAGAGTCGACAAGTCTGAGAGCTCGATGATCCACGCGAACGAGCAATTTGCACCGGACGTCGTTGCTCACGTGCCCACTACTATCTGGGAAATATCTTGGTGGCGGATTTCGTGCTGATTGATGATTCAGATATGCTTTCACCTCAGCAAAAATTTACTAATATGTAGAAGAATTTTATCTCTATACATTTGATATATGTACAATAAAAAAGAATCAGACTTCTTTTAATAGGTTTTTTTTTTAATTTTAAATGATTGTCGATATATATTTTGATATTAATTCAGATCAGAGCATCTTTTTTTCTTCTGATATCAGTTCACAATAATAGAAGTCTTTCATTGAATGAGTTTTCAATTTGATTTTTATTATTAAAATTGTACTCGAAGATAAATACTTTCAAATATCAATAAATATCTGGCTTTGGATTTACTTTAAATTTTAACTGTTAGTGAGATATTTATATGATAAACAAATAGAGAATTCAAAGGACGAATAAGTCAATGTATAAATTATTTTTTTTTTAATAATGAGTTTAATTACTTATTATGACTACATAATTATACAAAAATTGAAAATTTGTTGTATATATTTTCTTACGAATGAATATTTAATGAGAACGCATTACATTACATGTTTCAGCTGCAGAGTTGAGCTTTTTTCAAGTATACAAAAGTTATATAAAACGTACGAAATTACCTACTGCGTTTTTGTACAATTATGTGGTCGTAATTAATTATATTCGTAAGTAATTATATTCGTTATTAAAAAAAAAAGCTTTTATACATTGAATTTCATTTGCCCTTTGAATTCCCTATTCGTTTATTATTACATGATACTGAGAGTCCTGTACTTTTATTGAGATATTTAAATAAATATAACAATTTACTCAAAAAAAGGTAGCTAATCTTAATCAATATTGATGAGTTCAATAAATGCAAACATTTTTTTCAATTATGCTATAAAAAATTATTTACATATTTTTTATAATTGTTTAAATATTTTTTATGACTTACATAATTTTAGATATAAATTACGATAATCATTCTTTGGATTTTGACTTACCAAATGAAAAAATTTATTTAATTACGTTAACTTAAAGCAAAGATATATTAATTTAAAGTTTATATCATATAAATGTCATTTAAGAAAATTTCGGAATACCGATTAAGGATTAATAAATGTACATAAAAATGTATTATAATATTGTGCGATACATGCAATCGTTTTTTGAGATTGCTTAAATGTTAGAAGTACTTTAAAAATGTATGAAAAGAACAATTACAGTGTCATAGTTACATAATGATCTTGAAATTAATCTTATTGCAGCTAATCGATGTCATTCGATGTGCGATGCTATCACAATTAACTTGATTGTGAGTTTATCGGACATCATTATTGTTCGTCTTATAGATCGATCTATGTTGTTCGAGTGTAATTGCGCTCTATTATTGTCTGACTTTTATAAATTCTCATCACTTATCGTGATGACACTAGAAGAGACAATAGTTCGGTATTAACAAAGATTATCAAATGAAGAATCAAATAAAGGAAAATAGATAGAAAATATTTTTCTGTATATCCTAATAAAATCTTTTTCTATAAATGTCCAGCATTGAAAGTTATCGAAATATTTCCAATCCGCAGATGAAATATAATATGATAAACACTCCAAGAAAACCATCTGTATTAGATCTACAAAGAGCATCGGGAGTAATCTCGACTGTCTCGAGGCGTGAAATCGTCCAGCGTTCCACAAACGGGTATGTGTCGAATAAAAATCCAGCGTCGTCGCTTCGGGCATTAGACAGAGCGGATGCTGATGGTGTATGATCGATCCATCAGTAGCTACTACTATGCCATCCACAGGAAGAAGTTGCTCGGTATTTACAGTTAGACGATCGACCGGTCCGATGACGATCGAGCGCGTTGCTTTCGCTCCTCGTTCTCGAAGCGAACGTTTCATTTCTGTAATTCTTGTTTTAGTCCTTAATGTTAGTCAGGATCAAAGTTTTTTTTTTATAATATGGTTGAATATGTTGATTATCGTCCGATTAACAAAAAGCACATCGTGGAAATCGATCGAGCACTATTTCTGTACTTAAAATTTAAATTTACACGCTGGATTTGTAAAAAATATTTATAAAAATATGAGAATTTTTTACAGCAAGTATAATACAATAAAAGATACAGATAAGACATTTTACGAGATATAAGCAGACATGATCCTGATAGTTATAAATGTTTATGGTTTAGTAATCTCATTTTTTCAAGAGATTTAGAGATTTTAGATCACTTTCTAAAATTTATATAGATCATGGAATTATATAGATCATGAATATTAAATATATGCAGATTAAAACTTTAGCAGCAAATGAAATCTTCTCAAAGAAGAGAAGAGTTTACGAGTCTACTCTCGCTCTCTGTTCTATATCGTTGAATGGATTTATTAGTTTATGTGAAGTCTATCTTATTAATTGCAAAATGTCATTTATACATATAAAATATCAAAGTTATATACAAATTATGGGATATAGAAAATACAGGTAACTAATCGAGACAAGTAATTATAAATCTGGATAAAACAGAAAAAAATATTATTATAATCATATAATTAATATTTTTTATAAATATTATTTCTTGAAAAATATAAATTTTAATATTTTTAACAAACGTTCTTTAAGTTAATTGTCCATCTTATTTTCGTGACTAGTCACCACTCGACTTGTATTTCTAGATTGTCAACTTGACATTGAACACTTATTCAAATCATCATAAGAAAGTTCTTTTCAATGGATATGACACACAAAATTGTTCAATTAATCAGTGTAATCATTTTATATTTGCGATCATTCGCATTAAACAACGCCAATCATCCATATGCGAAGCAACTGCTGCTAATTAGCCGCTTCAAGATCGAACGAAACATCTAGTGTCGGTTTGAGTAATGTATTATTTATCATGAAAGTAGCACATCGAATAAGCAGCATCATCAAATGAAGTATTAAAACATTTTGCCAGAAGAAACGAGAGTGACAATGATCTTTTAATGCGAGCTTGATTTATCTCAGATCTGTTTTAAGATAGAGCATTTAATACTCTTTCTCTCAATATGTTCTCATGCAATTATAGTTATCGCAGACTTTTACTTCAAATAATGCCTACTCACATAATCTTAAAAATCAGAAAGTTTATATATATATATATATATAATATATATATATATGTATATATATATATATATATATATATATATGTATATATATATATATATATATAAAACAATTATAACAATTATATATATATATATATATATAATTTTAATAAATTAAAAAATTCTTAAAAATTCTAAAAGTTTTGAAACATTAAAATATTAACTTTTTTAAGACTTAAGAGTATCTTTTTTTTATTGCTAAGTTAACGTAGCTGCACTAAAAATAAAGTTTAACTTATGATGAGAGAAATAATAATTATATAAAAAAATAGGATAGAATCAGATATATATGTATATATTAATGGATATTATGGAAAGTAGGAGTTAGTGAGAAACACATATGCTAATAATAAAAGAAAATGTACATAAGAGCTGCCTATGTATTTCTCTTCTCTCTGTCTTTGTCTCTCTCTCGCTCTCTTTCTCTGTCTTTTTTTTGTCAGTAGATACCCATACAGCACCGATTATTGTGGAATATTTTCAGAAATGTTTTAATTTTTTACATCTCATATAACATTTCTGAAAGGATTCTACAATATGAAATGTTTTAACAGAAATGTTTGTAAAATCAATCATACGCAATAAATTAAAAAACATATTTAAACAGAATAATAAAGCATCATGATGTTAAAATGGCTTCAAAATGTTTACTAAAAGTTATTTTTTTATCAATCATGATTCAGTTTATGTCATTTTGATATTGTGATTTGTTCTACTTTAATTGCGAAAAACTTTTGTATATGAATAATAATATTGTGTGGAAACTGCAGCTGTGTGATTTTTTTAATAATGATTACGTATATGTGTTTTATAAATATAATGTGATTAATTAATCAAAATAGTTGGCACAATCATTTTTGAGAAATATTTTAAATTTATTTCAATAAATTCTGTAAATAGATTTCAAAACTCTTAATAAATTTTAAATACTTCAGAAATGATATTTAAATATAGGTATGTTTAATTGATACTTAAACAATATTTAAATCAAATATATGTATATTTAAATATCATTTTTAGTACTAAAAATAGCTGATACCTTTTTGGTAATATTTCAAAAAGATTACAGATTTTTTTCTGTAATATTTCTTCAACAAGGTTTCATGTATGTGCAAGAATCGCGGACATTTTGCTATTCCAGAGTTGTCTCAAAAATATTGCAGACATATTTCGCAATTTTTATGAAATGTTTTACATTTCAGTTGAAATATTTTTGAGATGTATCTGAAAACTTTCGGAGCTATCGGGTGAATGACAATACTATAAGATTTATAATGATTTTAGTGTAAAATATTTATGTGTATAATTTGCTCAGGCATATCTCAGAAAGGGAGAAAACGCTCGATCGGGCCACGTGGAAAACAGAAGGTAGGTAGGTAGGTAGGTAGGTAGGTGCGAATGAAACGCAAGGAAGAACACGACAACGACGAGAAGGAGGACGACGAAGGAGTATGTAAGAGGTGGAGGTATGGATCGGTATAAAAGGATCGCATCGCGACCGCCTCGTCTGTTTTAACACTCTCACCGGACCGCTCGGTGGATCGATCGGTGGAAGAACCGGGACGTATACGCGTGTCATCGTCGATCGTCAATCGTCTACCTCGAAGAAGACGTGGAAAAGGAAGAGTAGAGAAAAAGAGAGAGGAAGAAAGACAGAGAGGTGAGTTCTCAAGGGATACTGGATACAGTAAAGTGGAGAACAAAGTGCTTACCACCCTTCAGAAGTCATCGAACTGAATTGGAATGGAGAACGATTTCCGGTAACTGGAACCTTCGAACGACCTTGACCGACTCCGCGTTGGTGCCCCATCCTCTTCCTCGTTCTCCCGCCGCTCGATCGAGTTAATCGAAGGCAACATTTCCCTGAGGGCTAAGTGATACTGTGTGCGTCGCTAATACAGTGAGCTAGCCGGTATTCTTCGTGTGACGTATTCGCGTCCGAAGGACTCGTGTGAACTTGGTTCTTGGTTCCTCATCCGGTTGAGTCTCTTCTGATTCCAATTTGTCGCAGAGTTACTTCCGGGTACCGACGCAGTTGCTATCGACTCGCGAAGTCTGTATGAAGCTAATGTAAGATCTTTTTACCTTTTTTAATGAAAGGTAACACAAAATTATTTGATTACTCTTTTTAAAACTGAAGATATAACGAAAAAGTTATTTATATATTACTTTCAATTAAAGAATTAGTAGAAAAAAAGTTTTTTTAATTTTTAGTAGAAATTAAAAGTGTATTTATGATCATTCTTCTTATTAATCTTTTATTTATTTACTTCCTATTAATTTATTATTGATAGTTTGTTAAAAAGGGGAAAAATTTACTTAATTTCCAGTTTAATTATCCTTTTGTGTAACAGCTTTTAAAAATTCTCTTCACATATATTTTTATTGACATCAATGTCTCACAATTTTTGCAAAAAAGATCATTCAAAAATCGCGATAAGATGAATCTTTTATGTTAGTATTTCGTAAAGAATTGATTTCTGCATTGTTCGTAACTTTGTATTCTTTGTCGACGCGCATCATAATATTCTTCACTTACGTTTATCTTATTTCAATCTCTCCCTTCTTCCAATTCTTCTTTCCATATTCAATCGTGAAATGATTGTAAAAAGATACACGAAGATGTCATCAACCACTGTTGTTATTCTATCCGTAATATTATTCTCTTACAATCAAGACATCCGGTGTATTGTAATGCAGCTCGTAAATCTCGTCTCGCGATGTTTCGCGTGCTCGTGCTCCGAAAGTTGAAAACATACGCATAGGAATGTTATGAGATACTGGCTGTGTTCCATAAAGAGGCATAATGTATTATCCTTGTTTGACATAGGATAAAACAACAAGGATAAAATGACACATCATGTGCATCATGCGCTTTATGAAACGCAGTCACTATGGGAACTGTCTATTCCGCGATCGGCAACCCATGCGATTGATCGCCGGTCTGGGCACGGAAAGTATTTCTTCTACTGATAGAAAAAGACACGATTCCTTACGGTTAACTTGTATATAGCTCGGGTTACCGTATCCCGCACTGATCGTGCCTAGAATAACGTTCTAACGAGTCGCACGTGTCGTCCATAACGGGTAACACGAGCGAATTATCATCGCCGACGTCCTCCTGTCAATTTCTCGGTTACTTTGAGTAACGTCTAGGATATCCCAGATCGGGTCGCACTTTTTGTATTTTTTTAATAATACAGACAAAAGGATTATTACAAGAAAAAGAGAAAATAGGATCTAATCAATTCTATCTAGTAGTATTGTCGTTTCTAAAAACAGTTATTTAAGAGCTGGATAGAAGTGATTTTTGTGTAAATAAAAATGTAAAAATGAAAATATCTAATTTTTAAATTTTATTTGCGCAAAAATCCATCGTGCAATTCTTATTTTGCGTTATTTGTTATTTTCGATTCTAAAATGTTGAAAAAGATGATCATACTTAAGTGGAGCTCGAGTGACAATAGTCACATGTACAAGTAACGTATCCATGATGGCTCGGAATGATGCCGAAACGTTTGTTACTTGATTAAATAATAATTAATTATTAATAATTAATTATTAATATGAATAAATAATAATTTTGTCGCGCTCCAATTACCGCGCTTGACTCTCATTGCCAGTGTACTTCTCCTTATTTATTTTTCATATTTATAAATAACATCTGTTCGCTAAAAATGATAAGTAATTCTATTTCCTTCGTCTACTTCCTTTTGCAGAGCCATGAGACTAGCAGCAGTCCTGACGTTGCTGTGCTGTCTGGCGATAGGAGCACTCGCCTCGCCGGTGCCTAAGATTGCTGACAACAAGGTGTTGTCAACGCAGAATGTCGTTGCGACCGGCAGGCAAGCGCCTGCGGCGCCAGCCGCCACCGATGATGATGATGACGACGACGACGACGATGACGACGACGTCGATATAGATATCACCGATGATGATGATGATGATGACGATGATGACGACGACGATGACGACGACGACGATGACGATGATGACGGTGATTATTTGGAGCGTTTCATTGAAGACATACTTGGAGGTAAGGAATCACGACTGCATTGTTCTTCAATATTAGCCGCAATATTTTTCTAATTGAATAATCTTAACAAAAGTAAAAAATGCATTTGAAAAGAGTGTAAATTTATGGCTTAAATAATTGAAGATAAAGAAATACGAAGTAAAGTAAATTCAAAATGGTAAGTTGAAGATTCGCAAATATAGATATTCTTAATTTGGCAGTACTTCTTATTTAATTAATATGTTCATTAACAAGCCTACCGTTAGATAAACTTGATATTCAAATAGCAATTTAGTTAAATAGATTATTAGCTCTTACATACATAAAAAAATGGAATATAACGGATAGGAAGATAACGGAAAATAACAAAAATTTGATACTAAATAAGTATTTAGTATCACATTATTTGATAAAATTTTCCTAAATATATAGTCACCTAGCGACACTTTTTTTTTCGCAATACAACTCACCAAGTGATTGGTTCTTATTCATAGATCAACAAATAAGAACCAACCGCTTGATGAGGCTGCATTCCGAAACCTATTTAAAAAAAATGTTGCAACCTTTTAGGTGACTATACAATTATCTAGTTGTCAATAATGTATTTATAAACAGTTTGATTTCTCCTGTATTGAACAATAAATCACATCTAAACTGTAATAACTTGCTTTCTGAGAGCTGAACAATGAATCGATTCTTTCTTTTCTTCGAATCTCAGACAATAGAAAATATTGCAAACTGACACAAACCGTTATGTAAACGCGAAGCTTCGTATTGCCTGAGAATCTCTCTTTCTCGCTCACATATGCTCGCGCATAGTAACGGTACAGGGTACTTTGACTCGTCCAAATTAACATAAATCGACAGCGATCTCGGTTCTGAAAAAAATTTCTACGCGCTACTTCTTCGCATTGACCTGAATACCAAAAGATAATCTGAGTTCTCTCGATTCCCCGGCTGTCTCTTATGCAGAGTGCGTTAAAATCATGAATGCGTGAACTTATAAGAGATAATAAAATTAATTGTTACCCGTGTACTTTGTAGTATAATTTTGCAATGTTTTAATGAAGTTGTACTCGTTTTTTCTCAGCACTTATTGCATTTTTTATTAACTCGGGAAAATTCTTCTCGATAGAGAATATTATTCTCGCTCGATCTATTAATATCATTGTTAATAAAAAAAAAATATATTTTCATCTATAATGTATCTCTGTCAACTTGCAGGAGAGGAAGATGATGATGATGACGAGGACGAAGCTTCACCGGCACCTGTTCCTTCCGCCGTAACACCTCCACCTACCCCCGTCAATTCGCCACAGGTGCCGCTTGCCGTGGCGGCTGATTTGAATCAGGCCAGCGAGGAAGCTGCGGAGGATGTCGCGTCAAGTGAAACGGCCGAGGATGATGCCGGCAGCTACGAGGATGAGGCGGGTGACGCTGCCGAGAGCCAGGCTGCATCCAACATTCACGAGACGACGTTCGAAGGTGCCGAGTCTGTCTCGAATCCGGTAGTCCAGGCCGTTCCCAGCGTTGTAGCGGCTGCTCCGACTAGCGAGGACGATGATGATGACGATGATGACGACGACGATGTAGATCTAGATATTACGGACGATGATGATGACGACGACGACGATGACGATGATGATGATGATGACGACGATGATGACGACGACGATGTGGATGATATCACCGACATCGCTGACGCTAGGCATGCACGTGAGTTCAAGGGCAAGAAGGCCAAGAAACATAACGTCAAGCACCCTCGCAAGTCGGGCAAATCGATCGTACGATCGATCTCTTCCTCTTCTTCACCTTCTTCTTCTTCTTCTTCTTCTTCTTCTTCTTCTTCTTCTTCTTCTTCCATCTCCGCATTGAAGAGCTTTTAGACCGAGTTACTATGAAAATCGGGTGATAAGTGCAACGTGGATCCTTTGACCTCACGCGTTGTCTTTGCCGCCGAGTCATTTGACTTTTGGCACGAAAATTTCTTAGAAGTTTCATAAAAGTTGTTGTACATCGTATCATGTTGACTGTCTGTCAACTGATCGATTCCATCGAGCGTTTTCATGTCAGTCTTACGAGATCGATTATTAGGATGACGCCCGATCGCGAAGCTCGCTCGTGGAATTTATTTTATTCATTTCATTTCGTTTGCATATCTCCTTCAAAAGCGTGTTTTATATCTCTTTTAAACGTAACGATCGCGCCTTTGTGAGATTTTTCAGAACAAAATTGTGAATGAAACGAAGCTCTACAAAAGTGAAAGAAAGTACTATATGTACTGATCGATCTTGTTTCTCTTTTGATGTTGTTTTTTAAAATTAAAAACATATTTTGTTATCTTTTTATATCTTGCACATAGCAATGAGTAATATAAATATTAATTTTAATATTTATTGTAAATTGATATTATTTTTAATTTTTCAAGTTGATTTAAATTAAACATTGTGAAAAAATTATTATTTATGTGTTTAGAAATTTAATAAATTTCTAGTATCGAGATTATTTTATTAGTAAATAAATCTACAATATTTATTTATATAATTTATGTGTATATCATTTTTCTTCAATTTTTTAAATTTATATAATTTAATTTATACAATTCCTTTTTTTAACGTAAATATTCACAACATTTTTTAATTTGTGATAAAAAAAGAAAGAAGAACGAAAAGAAATTTTTTACATTATATATTACACGTGACAGTTTCTCGATCAGATTGAGAAATTTTTTTCTCAATAATTTAATGAATGATAGAAAGTTCGCGCTAACAAATTTCGCGCGAGCAAAAATTTTCAGTTTTGTACACTAAACAATTGTTTCAAGCGTTAGTTATTTATTATATTTATTAACGGGAATATCTCTATTTAAAGTTTTATCGCACGTCGCATCGCATCATATAGACTGACACGTCTGGGCTCTTTATAGTCCTTTGGTTTCTCTCTGATCTTTTAAACATTTTTTAAAATATTTTATCTAAGATATGTGCTAATTTTTTAGGCGTTCAAATTTTTTCAGAAATTTTTTAGACTGCGTCTTTTAGTACCTTTCAGTATCTTCTAAATCCTCGTGTTGCATGGAGTAGCATTAAAATCCTTTGGTTTGGTGACCTCATGTCACGTGTTTCCTTCCTTTTTCCAACATTCATGATCCATCTTGCTATCAGAATGAGATAAAAAATGTGATAAATGTGATAAAAAAGAAAGAGAGAACACTAGAAAGGAAGAGAACGGATGGGGAATGCGCGTGCATGAGAGAGAAAGATAGAAAGAGAGATCTAGAAATATCATATAGTCTCGTTTATAAGATCAAGAGACATCGAAATCGTCCAATTAAGAAAAAAAAACAGAACGAGAAATTGATCTCGTCCTGTCTCTGCTCTGTCGAATTAGCAATAAGATGTTTAATCTGGCAGGTGAGTCAAACCTATCATCAATGTCCTTTAGTGTAAATATGTGTAATTTTAAAATTGTTTTATATTATATAAATTTATATTTTATATTGCATTTCTATTAAGTGATAGTTGCCTATCACTTGCCAGATTAAGCACAGTCAATGACGATGTCAATTGCTCCGCGCGAATCGAGAGATATGTTGTTTGTTTACGATGTTTCTCTACTCTAGACCAAGACTTGTACAGAGACATTGTCCGTTCTGGATTACAAAATACAAATAATTTATTATTTTTACAAAGCTATGTGTACCGTTTATTTATTTTATTCACCATTGTCCAGTTGCATCGAATTAGTCGTTTGTGTCCAGATACACTCGCGATTCGCGTGATCCAGGAGGATGAATTCTCTCTGTTTTCCTTCCTTTGGCAAATTTCAAATCGCGAAATCTCTTTCGCTCAAAGCTGAAGATTAGGATAATTTCGATTCAGATCAACTTTCGATACCACAAACGCAGGGAAAATCGAATGACCGTCGCAGATGAACGTAGAGTTGAACTTTCGCGTATCGAAATTTATATTTTCTCGATGAAATTATTATCGATCTCGATCCCCGGCTGAGAAAAGGGCGTGTTCTCCGTCTTCTTGTGACGTGACGTGAAATAACCCGTCTGGTTATTTAAATTCATTCGATAGATAGCGGCACATTTCTCTTTTTCTGATATCTTGTATCGATTCGACCTCACTCGCTTTTTTTTCTTGTCACTCGTTTCTCGACCATTATATAGCTGCTCATACCTACTGTCGCTTCAGCTGTATTTTCTGCCAGTAGAGATAATTGCGTGTTTGGTGGACGGTTTTGGACGATCGACTGCAACAACGTGTACCTGGACAGTAGCACGACATTCTTCCATTCGTCCTCCATGTTCCTTAATATACGTTCCTTCTGTACCTTTATACCCCCAAGTAGATAGTAAAATTAGTAGTTAGTAGTTGGTAACTAACTAGTAGTTGATAAAAAAAGTAGCTGATAACCAAACGAAAAGATTTGATCCAACGGCACACTCTGCAAATGTCTTTTTTTTTATTATAGCGCTTTTCTTTTTGTCATTCGCAGATCTCTTCCTAGATTCTATCTTAAATAGATTGCTTTTGTGATTTCCTTATATACATATATAGTTTGCTTTTGTGATTTGTCCTATGTATATTGACTATATCTTTAGTAGTTCTACTTTAATTTTTCTATCTTTCACTAGTTCTTATTACATAGACGATACTGTGCGCTTACAATTTAAACATTTCTGGACATTTGTATTGTATCATCAATCGCAAATATCATTTTGGTATGTATTTAGTCTTCGATTAACTTCGGGTAAGACTAAAGAGGAAGGAACAAAACTGTTCGACTTGATGCTTATCAAACAAATCGCCGCCATCAGTTTATGAACGGAGATTCTTAATTAACCGTCGCGCGCCACATCCAATTAACTTTCTACATGAGTGCTGGGTTAAATCCAACAAAGGTGTGACCGCATTGAAATTTTTTCCCGGCTTTCACCGGGAGTAGCCGGTCGAAAAAGAAACGAGGTCACCGACCCGGAGAACGCGTAAGCGATGTATCGGAAGAGCCTCCGACTGCGACCCTGACCCATAGTCGAAGTTACGAAGACGATGTCCTTCGGTATCTGTCACGTGACATATATATGCCTACATCGTGATTTAATATATGATCGCTCTTAATCTTTTTCCGTGTGCTTTTATACATGCATACGTGGGCATGCATACGACTGACCTGTTTCGTTCCTCAAAGGTGAGATGATTGAAGACAATAATCTGTTTATGTCTTACACTAAATTAATGATGTCGACTCCTTTTCTGGAATATTTGCAATGGATGAAATATTACATTGTCGCTTGAATAATTGTTGTAAATATGTAAGGTAAAATATGCTCTTGATATGAGAGTTGATATCTTTTGTTTTGAACAATTACTGCAGCAAACTATTATTGCTTCAATATTTAAATTAGTTACTTGAAAAAATATTAATAGTATGCATAAAAAGAAATATGAAAAGAATCGGAAAAGGTCTAGATAAAGAATAAAGAATTAGATAAAAAATAAAGATCAAAATCATAATCATGATTCATGTAAGAAATACCATTTACTTTTATCTTTTAATAAATATAACAAAATGATGAATATGTTGAGTAATCACATTTTTGAAGATGTAATATTTCGTGTGTTCTCGTATTTAATTAAAGAGTTTATTATCTAAAGAGAGTAAATTTAAATAAAAATCATCATTGTGTCTCATATAATATATTATTTGGTTCTGCTAAATTTTTTATTAATATTTTAATAAGCATTTAGTCTATAAAGATCAAATTTGAATCACGTGTGTATGTCAAACGTTTTATGGTATCGAGTTATTTTTGTTTTGAAACCATAAAATGCGTCTTGAAGAAAATTTATTTGGGTCAGTCGCGTTGTAAAGGATTCCTCTACAGTACACCAAATAAGATTCTCGAGAATACAGAGGAGGTATTATCACGTATGTACATATTATTGAGAGGCTCCGATCGAGCTTCGACCAAGACCTCGGCATTCAATGCCTCCGTCTGTGCCAGAAGTAGACGGCCTTGATAATATTGCCCGTGGCATGAGATTTTCATCGCGGCGTGGCACGGCATCGTGACGTCCGAAAGAAAGTCGTGCTTACGTGCTGCAGGAGGTGCAACGACCGGGGGAGAGTTTTTAGGTAGGCAGCAGTTGGATGGACCTGCGCGGCTAGATAGGTCTGTAGGTGAGTTATGTAGCGAAAAAGGAGGTCATGGCCTAGATCGGGGACCAGTTTGGCCGCGCCGAAGGATTCCGATATACCGTTAACATTGTCGTCGCTTTAAATAAGTAGGCTCCTCCTCGATCAGCAAACGCCGACTTCCTTCCAAGGTAACCAGCGGGGAGAGGAATGCGTTTCCCTTCATTAAAACCCAGAGACGGTACGCCGAGCTCCGGAAGGCAACGTCGGGCACGGTCTCACCCTGGTCGATGACCCGGACGAGACGAAATGACCTCACGAAAAGTGGTCTCAAGGACGCAATCGGGGCGCATTCCTAAAGCCACTCTTTCTTCCTTTCTGTTTACCTCGAATCGGACATTTTTATAGAATCCTTCGATCTCCGGATTCATAACGAGCGATTTTGATGAGGATTCGTTATTTGTAAACTGATGGCTTTTGAAGAAGAGTAGAGATTATCAAGTCATAATGCTTAGACTGGTAGCGGTGATGGTGTAGCACAAAATTTTTTTAATTATACAATTAATGATCGTAATACATTCACATACAACAGCAGCATCTGTTACAATATGTATATAAAATTTGTACTGATCCATAATCAGTCATTTGATCATAGCCACCGATTAGTCAAAAACTTGTAAGATAGTTAATTATAAATAGTTAATTATTTTAAATAAAAAAAATAATACATACTTCATGTGTGGTAAAGTGTCGCAATTTCATGAATAATTTCAGAATACAAATATCTGTTCTAATGTTAAAGATAGCATTTCCATACGAACTTTCGCAAAGAATATCCGGAAAAGTATAGAAAAGTATAGAAATTGACTGATACAATTTCTATTAACGGTCTAGGTGCCATGGACTCCGATTCGAGTGGTCACGTGCCAGCGATTTATGTAGCAAAATATAATCGGTTCGTCGACAATATTCTCGGCAAGATCAACAATATTCTGCGGACCAATTATGAACCGGTGACTGTGAAATTAACGAATTCAAATTCAAGCTCCAAGAAGAACAAAAACAAGACTAAGAAGAAAGGCACTAAAAATGGTACCAAGAAGAGCGCCTCAAGGCCGATCGACACGTCCGCTGTCACTGAAAAGAGTGACAATGAAAATAATATCGAGGTATGATTCTAAGCATTCTTTTGTGTGTGTGTGTGTGTGTGTGTGTGTGTGTGTGTGTGTGTATGTGTGATTCAAATAATTTATGTTATTGCAAAATATCAAATTTATAATATTGAATTTAATGATAATATCGAGACATTAATAGTTTACTAAAAATGAAAAACTTCACCAACTAAATTTTTAAGGAATCTAATTAAATAACAAAACTTTATTTAGAGACTTAAAAGAATAAAATAACTGATAGAATTTTGAAATCTTATTAAAAATAAAAATTAAGTTTAAAGAAAAATCATGTCTTCATCTGTAAAATATTTGTCTATAAATTCGGGAATTCTATGCATCTTAATATGTTAGTACATTAGAAAGAAAGTCACGCAGTATATATGTATTATTTATATTTCCAGAAAGTCACGCAGACCATTGAATCTGTACCACAAACAAACGAAACGGAAAAAGAACCGATTTCATTGGAATCTCGTGCAGAAATGAGAGCTAATAATAGACGTATGACGAATAAGAACAATAAGAACTTTAACAAAAATCGCAAACGAACGAAAAATAAGACGAAAAATCAAAGCAGCAATAAGAATAAGGTAATTAAAAATCTGGATTTGAATCTAAATAGATTTAAGAATGACACAATTGTTCGATATAAACAAAAATGAGTATACAATGAGTTTTTCCTTGTGATTTTTAGACCAAGTCTAAGAGCAGACCAAAAGCGAGAGCCACTCTGTATGGATTGGCCTCCTTGCAGAGGACGGGCGACGTATCGGTGAACATGATGAGTGATCACACGACAATTAAGACTAAGTTCAGCCTGGGACCGCTGGTGCTGAAGGTCGAGAAAGAGTTTGGCAGGGCCGCGAAAAAGGAGCTGAGGAGTGCGACCGCTACTACAGCCGAGATGTCTGGCAAGCTGAGCCTCCGTGTGTTGCACGGCGGTGCGGCGACGTTGCATTCTATTCGAGTTTTGCAACCTAAACAGGTACGTCGACAGAGGGGAAAAACAGTTATAGCAACGCGTGAATATCACGGAACTGGAACGTCAAGTCAATGAGTAAATGATTTTGTGTCATATGTTCGATCATATCGGCTAAATTCCTTAAAAACTTCTTTCTTGATTTCTCTTGATTTTATTGATTGTTTTTATTAATACATAATTGATGTTTTAAGTTACAATTAAATATTAAATTATTCATGCAAATTTAAGAAGTTTTTAGAATATATTAAAAATCTAAAAATATAGAAACCTCTCTCTCTCTCTCTCTCTCTCTCTCTCTCTCTCTCTCTCTCTTTGGTTTATATTAGAATGTATTTATAATAATTGTATAAATACTTTTTGCCCTCACTGTATTTCGCATAGCAGATAAATATCTTTTAAAGAGAGAAATTCAATTTTCCTAAATTATATTGTATTTATTAATTTAATGTATATTACGATTGTTACAATTCGACATGAAATTCTATCTCAGATTTGAAACGAAGATTGACATAACAAGTTGACGAAACAGTTATAGAACAGCAATAAGTAACGACTACTCCATTTGCTTAAAGCTTACTTTGTATTCATGTTCGTGTTCAATAAACCGAATATTTATTTCTTCCTTTTTTTTTTTAAATCAGGTTCGAGTGGAAAGCCAAGACGATCATGACCGAACGCGGGAGTTTGTGTGGAAGAGATCGTCGCATATCGCGCATTTGGTGTCGCAGAAACTTTCCTCGGCCACCAGGTCAATGCTTCGACCGCCGCCTGTTTCACCTGCAGCTTAAACTACATACAACTCCTGCCGCTCTTTGGTCCGACTCAAACCACCAGTAACCACTAATGAGAATCGATCCACGAGGGATCTTCATTGAAGATCGAATGAAATGTGATGCGTGTCGTCTTTTATGGAGTATACGTCTGTCGAGTCGCGAAAGCTGCGCGATATGATTTCGACAGATTTCTTAATCATATTAATAAATCATTTTTTTTACATACTTGCGAGGGAAAGTAACGTTGAAAACGCATGCATGGTGTCCCACTTGCACTACGTTACTTTTTTTGACAGATCACTCAGTCAATTTGGAATTAATTTTTTTCTCAAGAGAAATATCAAGGCATCAATAATTTCTCAAGTAACAATTAAGAATAAGAAGCTTCTGACAAACTGTAAAAAAACATGAAAATTATATTCGATTAATGTATTTTAATTGATTCTACGTGTTTTTTTACGTGTTAAAGATAAAAAAATTACAATTAACGATATTTCTCTCGAATATTTTCGCTAAGGAAAAATCGATTCCAAAAGGACTCAGAAATGATTAATGCGATAGAAGAGGATATCCTATATTATACAGATTTCACGTTGCACGAATTTTGGCCGTACTTTATTTATTATTTATTTATTTATTTATTTGTCATATAGTTTGTAATTTATCTTCAGAAAGTCTGATATATTTATGTATTTTAGGAATGCGGTTAAATATCGAAACACAAGCATAGATGCAAGTTATTATATGAGATAGGACGTTCTGTTTAGATAAATGTAAACAGAAATTTATTGCCAGAATATTAGAATACAGAGAATGTATATTATACACTAAAAGTATGTTTACTTTATGTGTTAATTCTTATTCCTTGATTTTTAAGTTCCCTACTACTTTGCAAGTAAAAAAAGATTTCGTAATTTCGTTTGCATAATTGCATTTACATTAATTTTAAATTAATATATATATATTAATATTAATGTGTATCGTTACATTACTGATTTGATATATTAATACATCAATAATGCTTAATTTAAAGTTATTTAATTTTTATTGTAACTTTTAATATTATTTATTAATATCAATATATATTAATATTAATATAGATTATGTGGAACATTTTAAACGTGCATTTAAAAATACAAAGATACTCAATTAATTTGTAATTATATACATACACACACACACATACATAAAATAAGAAATACTTTGTAGTATACGTGCGTTTCAGATAAGATATTTGTATACAAATAAATAAAGTCAAATAATCTTTAAATTAAGCGCGTTTATCGACACATATTAATATGTGTCAACACATATTAAATTAGCAATGTAAAGATATACATTACATCGCGATGGAAGATTTCTCAACTTTCATTATAAGGGAAATTTCACCACGTCAGTCCTCGTTGTAATGAGGTTGCACTGTTATCATTATATGCAAATATTGCAATACGAAAAACGCATTTATTATTTTTGTTGACATTGCGATGATATTATTTTCATTGCATTCATGACTTTGTTTAAATGTTAAAAATAGACTTATTTTTTACTTTACTCAAGGTCTCTAATTCTTTTTTAATAATATACGCGACTCTACTTATAATAGTAGAAAAAATTTCTTTCGTATCAATAAAATTCAAGTTAAGTTAGTGTAGCTGCGTCATCGCTGCCAGAAATAAATAGATTTACATACAAATGTTTTTCTCAGAATATATTACGGCGATACATTCTGTAGATACGATTCGCGGCCTCGGCTGGTTGTAATTTATCTAAGTTTCGCTATATGGATCTATTATAGTCTTGTTTAGTATTGTTACATAATTAATTTTGTCACCGAGAATTTATATTTCCGTCAATTGTATTCTTCAAATGTAATAACGAAAAATTATACCGTGCGGTAATATCAACGGTATGAAACGCGCTTTAAACGACACTCTCGAGTAAATACCACATTGAGAATTAATTGCGTACAAGAATACCTTCGGGCAGTACAGTAACATTCTTTATCTTTTTTTTTCTTTTACATAATTTACAAAAAAAAAATTTTTTTTTACTTAAGAAGTAAATAAAAATAAACTTAAATTTGTGTTATTTTGATTCGTTAAAAATATTGGATCTTGTTCGTATTGATATTATATATGTATCTTGCTTTTTCGTACGAACATTTATTGCTCTGCGATAATCATTAACAGTCCTTAAACACAATTTATTGACACAATATAAAAAAATAGTAGTGATCCCCCTCATTGTATACATATATTCCTAACGTTCAACTATAATCACTATCCAGATAATATTTTACCAGTATTTTGTTGAAAATTTGTTTAAAAATGTTGCAAGCAATTTGCTAATAAGATGAGTCCTCATTTAATGCAATATTGCAAGCAAAGAAACACACAAAATGTAGTAGAGTAACTTTACAGTAACTTTGCGGCAACAATTGTGTGTTTGATTATGGCAATATTCTGCAAAATTGAAGCAATTTTGCTTATCATCAAAAATTTGACAAAATTATGGCAACATGCAAGTCGAATTTTATTTGGCAAATGTTTTTGTCATCCCAGCAAACGAGAATGGATTAAAATGGATTGAAATTTTTTTCTATCCGAATGCGTATTTTATAAATAACGAATACTTTTTTTGGATTCAATTGGATTCAATTAGATTCAATTGGATGCAATTGGATTGAAAAACTGCATTTCCTATTTTGAATTAAACAGTATTCACAATGCACAGAAAAAGCCAATATTATTTTTAGATATTATTTCTGAAAATCTGAATCCATTTTAATTCATTTCAATCCATTCTTGTTTGCTGGGATTATTATGGCAACATTACGATAACAAGTATCAGCAAATAAATTACTTTGCTTTACTTTTGCACGAAATTTGTTATCTGAGTAGCTAATAAATTGCTACTAGAAAATGTGTGCATGACGTATAAATACATATGCAAGTATTCGCAATGTGTTCCCAAACGAGAATGGATTGAAATGGATTCAAATTTTCAGAAATATTGATTCACGAATGTTAAAATGAATGCTTTTCAATCCTGAATGCATTTTTATTCATTTATAGGAATTGCATGGAGCATATCTCTATGCTTTTCGATCTAAAAATAATATTAGCTTTTTCTGTGCACAACACACACATTGTGAATACTGTTCAATTCAAAATTTTGAATAGGAAATGCAGTTTTTCAATTCAATTGCATCTAACTGAATCTAATTGAATTCAATTGAATCCAATTAAATCGGACAGAAAAAAATTTCAATCCATTCTCGTTTGCTGGATTGAACTCGAATCCTTGGGATCGCTAAATATAAAATTGTAAGCTCAATTAAATTGCTACGTGGATCATTTCTGCGGAGAAAAACAAACGAAAATAAAGACCCGCCACAGAGAGAGGATCAAGTGGCACCCTCTTTCATTCGAATTAGGCATTCTGTCGGAGAACGCGCACTTTGCGCAAGCGCGATGGATCCGGCACTGACAGACTGACACGTGCGAATGTTGATGTTGCTTTCGTTTACTTTGTGTCGGTGAAAAGCAAACAGTCGTGGCCGCGACTTGGACGCGGTTGTTCCCAGATGTAGAGGGATTATCGCGCGGCTCGTCCCCCGCATCGCGTCTCGCTCGATCTCTTTCCCCGGTCCATCCCTACCACTTTTGTTGCCTCTGGTCACCGCCGCTGTTGCAATGCCGTACAACGTACAACCGCTGTGATCGAGGTCTGTAAAGTCCAAAGAGCCGCGGCGTAGAACAGAACGAGACGGCATTCCTGCACGATCCGTCTGCGGAAATTAAAATATCGCGGCGATCGAAAAAAAAAAAAAAAAAAAATTGTGCACGATCATACCCGCACGTACGTGCGATTCCGCGTACACATTCCCGCTGCCGCGTGCGCGCCCACGCGCTTCGATGCTCCTGTTGCTGTCGCATTGTAATCCCGAAATAGGATCAAGGATAACGACGTCATAAATTTTTTCGCGTCTACGTGCTACGAGAGTCGAGAAACCGGTCAGTTGCACATTCAAGTAAGTTCTCTCGGTAGACTATCATATTCACTTAATTATGTAAATATTATGTAAAAAATTGCAAGCATTGTGTATATATATATATATATATATATATATGTATATATATATGTATATATATATATATATAATTTAATAGATAATGCAGAATGAGAGGTAATTAAAGAGATAATTCAATTTCGATAAGATACAAATATCTTATCGAGGATGCAATTTCTTTTTCAGATACATTTTCGAAAAAATACACTTTAACTTTTCGCTTCTTGCAAAATGGTTTCGTTAGTGGCAAGCGTCAGAGCTACGAGCTCTCTTTATCATTTCTGCGCTTGTACCGCAAGGACATTGACTACGAGCGCGATGCCAAGTCCTAAGGACGAGGCGAAAGAAGTGATCGTCAGTTACTTGGATGGCAAAGACAATGGTATTGCTGTATTAGGATTAAACAGGCCTGCCGCTCGTAACTCTTTCGGAAAGACCTTGATTTCTCAGTTGAACGAAGCGCTGACCTCTATTAGGCAAAACAACAAGTTGAGAGTGCTGATAGTACGCAGCCTGGTCCCAAAAGTATTTTGCGCTGGGGCAGACTTGCGAGAGAGATTTAAAATGGACAATTCTGAGGTTCTGCGATTCGTGTCCTCGCTGAGAGAGCTTATGACCGACGTGGAGACCCTGCCAACACCGGTGATATCGGCCATCGACGGTACAGCATTGGGCGGAGGATTGGAGCTCGCGTTAGCCAGCGATATCAGGGTAGCTTCTTCCGAAGCGAAGATGGGCCTCGTCGAAACTAAATTAGCCATAATCCCTGGCGCCGGTGGAACGCAGAGACTTCCGAGGATAATCGGAGTAGCCAAGGCTAAAGAATTGATCTACACCGCACGGATTCTGGATGGTGAACAGGCGCTGCAAATCGGTCTCGTGAACGAAGTAGTTTCACAAAACAAGATCGGCGATGCAGCTTACCAAATGGCTCTTTCAATCGCGAGAGAAATTTTACCCAACGGCCCCATTGGTGTTAGGTAAGTCGTTTGATATTAATAAATTGTTGATAATTATTCAATATAATATTAGAAAAAAAGTCTCTCTACAAGTTGATAAAAGACTTTTTTAGCAACCCATATATTCTATTTTTTTTAAATTGACAATTACGCTTGATAGAGCAACATTTCAGCTTTAACAATCTGTATTTTTAATTGCGATACAATGATTTTTTACGTATAATTTTTAAGTTACGAGCAATAAAATCAGAATGTTTCTTTTTATTTAATTTGTAACTCGGGAACAAAAAATCGTAGGAACATTTTAACCATTCGAAAGTAACGATTTTACGCTTTAAAATCCTTTTTTTAAATTTTGATCATTTTTAATGAAAATATATATTGATGGGGAAAGATCTTTTTATCACACAACTTGTAAAAAGATTTTTTTTTCTAATCCAATATAAATTATAAAAAGAAATAAGGAGAACAAATAAAGTAAAATAAAAATACAAAATGAAAATATTAATTACATAAAAAAGGAACAATAGAATAAAATAAAGAAAAAATAATATAATTAGAAAAAGAATAGTTTTTTTTATAATATGCCAACCTGTAAATTATTATTATGATTTATAAGGAACAGGTATTTAAAGTTGCTTACTCAGAACCGTTGATACGATCACTCACGTATTATATAATACACATCACACCATATACGTTTATCTTCTTGTGCTTATCGAGCGCGAAGTATACGTATTTGTTTGAAGCTTGTATTCTATTTATAATTTCGATATTTACTGATATTTATTTATAAGAATTTTCAATCTTATGCTATATATATCATTTAGATTGGCGAAAGTAGCGATATCTAAAGGTATGGAGGTCTCTCAGGAAGACGGTATGGAGATCGAGGAACAATGCTATAGCAAGATTGTGAATACGAAGGATAGAATCGAAGGACTCGCCGCTTTCGCGGCGAAGCGCGTTCCTATCTACCAAGGAGCGTAAAAATTCGCGCCATAACAAGCACTTAATTCATAAATGGAGAACATTTTGTATGCGTTTTATATCGCAAACTACGTATTAACTCTGCTAAGTGATACGCACATGTATGTATATACATATATTAATTTTAATATATATATATATATATATATTCTTATTTTATAGAAATGCATTTACGCGCATTGTAAAACGGAAGTTACCTACAATGGTAAGAAATTAATACCAAAAGATTATGCAAATTGCAACAACAGCTGTTGCAGCATTAACCTTACTCGTTTGCATATGCTAATAAAATGCTTTTATACTTTGTTAGCAGCGGAAAAAAAACATTCTACGTCATACTGTTGTCTTCCAATGAATATCGTAACATTTTTTTCTTATTAATGTTATTACCGTTTAATTTATATGTTTAATGTACATATGGATGTGTAGATGTAATCGTGCGCGGTCGTGTACATGTATGCACAAGCTAATGAGAGTAGAATTGTTTCAAATAAAAAATAAACTATATCCATGTCAATAACGGTTTTATTTAACATTTACGACTTGTGTGTATATCAAGGTAGTAAAACTAGAAAAGAGCATATGTACAAATATATTTTTAAGTGTGCATGAAAACAGTTGTGCTTAGAATTAGTGCTGAAAAATTTTCCTTTGGAAACTACAGAGTTACAAATACTGCACTTCCACTGTTAGGAATGTAACAATGGATAAAAAATGAAAAATAAAAAATGGAACGAAACCAATCTATTGTACAATAACATATATATATATATACTAATTAAAAATATAAATTTATCAATTTAGAAAAATACTATTATTAGGCCTTATTATACACATTGCAATGGAACATTGAGTTGCTCTTTCTCCCTGTTCTCTTTTATAAGAGTCATAAGGACATTCAATTGGTTCATGGTGTCCTTGGGACAAGTGACGCGGTGTCCTATTGTCAGATCGCTCCCGTAAATCTCATAATCGTTACCACCTTCGGCTGTTTTGTCACCAAAAAAGTGTATTTCATCATATCCTTGAATATGACGCAAACAATACGTTTTATCGCAACCGATAGGATAAACATCAAAAGAGATTTGTCCCCCTTGGAAAAAATATAAACAAATTTGCTTGCTATATATTTACAATAATACGTTATTTTTGACATTAATTTATATGATATGGTAGAAATATACAAAATATTTCTAGTAATAAAATATAAACAATTAATATTTTAAAATAATGTAATAAAATTTATTATATTAATTTATTATATTAAAATTTTATATACTATGTAATCGATTTAATTAATTGTTATAAATAGAATTATTTCCATGTCACTTACCGATACTATAAGTTAGACCCAAATCGGGAAACTCCTTTTTCAGGACTTGTATAAATTTTTCTCGAATATGATGTTCATTGTCATATTCATAAAATTGTTCGCGTTCTTTCTTACTGCAATTTCGTCCTACTGGCGAAATGTTCAACATGCCTGTACGGAATTCGATAAATGTTCCACGCTTAAATGGCAGCTTTAGCTCGGATATATATCGCAAGGTGAAATTTATAAAATCCTGCAGAGAATCCTCCCCAAGTATATCTTGAATCATCTAAAATTTGATGTATGTTAAAAGAGAAGGTACATAATCTGTTGTTACCTTTTAATATTGTTTTATTACTTACTTGTGAAGGCAAAGCTTTGCCATTCTTGAAAGCGATAAGGCCATTTTCCGCAAAAACATACTTATACTTTTCAAAGAGATTTCCACTACCTAGCTGTTTTTGAATCTTGTTTAAATCAGAACCTCCGATTACTGCAATGTCAAACTCTTTCTTTACAGTTTCTAGGAGAAACTTTTCAAAGCTAGAACTTATTGGCTATAGAAAATAAAAATAAATATTTTTAATCAATAGGTAGATAAAGACACAGGATAAACATAATAGCACAGTAATATCTAAGAAGAAATTTAATATCAAAAGTAGGCTTTTTAGGTAGGTAAAATATATTACCTGCTGTGGTTCAGTGAGTGTACCATCCACGTCAAACAAACAAATAATTTTTTTCGACATGATGTAAAATCCTTATCTCTTTTAAGCACCCGTTTAAGTTTTCTGAAACACATTTTTTTTCATATACAGAGAATATTCATAATTAATATATATATAAATTGATTAAAATAAATAAACACATTTCACATAAAATAAGACGAACACGAGGATGCTTTAATTATTATGTTTTTAATCATTTAAATTTAATAATTATAGATTAATTTTTTTTTATTACAAATCTGTTTCGAGATGAAGATTATCGAAGACAAAGATATTTTAAATCACGTGCCGAATTAAAAAGTCAGATTAACAATTGTTTCATTTTTTCCACTTTACTTAGAAAATATAATTCGGAGTAATAAATTATATAAATCATTTTCAACCATAATTCATTCGATCTCAATTATATACATTTGTATTGTAACGAAGAACGTACTCACAGTAATTCAATTAATTAAATTTAAAGGATATGAAAAAAATTTGGAAGAAAAAATAGCGTAAAATCTATCCCAACGATGGAAACGCAATGACACTTTGTCCATGTAAATAGAATTGTTTTGGAAAGCGACTCGGAGTTTCCCGAGAAAACGCTGAAAATTTTGACGTATGTGATGCGATCAGCATGTTGCTCGATGACAAGAAGTTATGTTCGAAACAAAAATGCAACAAAATATAATATTAAAAAAATATATAAAATGAGGCATATGTGTGTGTGTATATACGTGGCCGGTCTGACGTGTCGGTATCGTCAGCACAGTGTTGCCAGATGTTGGAAAGTGTGTTTACCAATCAAATGGTAAAAAATGTACTAGATTCGGAGCGAATCTTTTTAAACGCGCGTCCCTTCAATTCGCATAACTTTGCACCCTCTGCTTTGTGTCGATGATATATTTGAAATGGAACGATGTACATTATATACATATATGTCATATATACATACACAATGGTATACAATGCGGAACATGTGCCGCCCGGCAAGACACGACGTGATAGATAAATCGACTTCTTATCATATACTGCTTATCGCGAAATAGAAAATTTTTGATCGCTCGTATTGGCAGTACTTGCATGTCCGTCACGTGTTCACGGGTGCATGCATCACGCACACACACACCACATACCACACACACGCATGCGTACTGTTCACCCAAAAGTGTATTCATACACGATGTTGTGGAACTGCTGTTTGAATAAGTTATGTTTTTTGGGTATTATCTTATCGCGATTACTTAACATAAATGGAAAAACTGATATAGCTAAAACTACTAACGTACTTCTGTTACTGGGTAATTTACATAAAGTACCTTTTTAATGCATGCTTCGTAAATGTAATCCGCGAATTTTACATTTACGATTTTTATCAAATAATTGATGAAATAAATTAATCGTAATACAATTTATATAAATTCAAATATCTTTTTTAAAAATATAAAAATTTTAAATACTAAAATATATATTTTTAATATTTAAAATTGTATATTTTTAAATATAAGAGATGATATATATATATATTAGGTGTTGGAATTAATTCGTAGCGTTTTTTAATGAAAGAATGTTATTTATTTCACATGAGCATTAAAAAATACATTAATGAAAGTACTTCCCATCACTTAAAACGCTACGAATTAATTCCAACACCTAATATATATATATATATATATATATAATGAACAAAATCAAAATATATAGACTCCTTTGGTTAGAAAAAATTAGGTATATATAATTTTATTATAGGTATTTATAATTTTGCGGTTAAATTCATTTAAAATCTATAATCTAGAATTCTTATTATGTAAAATAGTAGTTTATTTATTAATCTACAGCTGATGATGCTGGGTTTCAAATGCGATCATACCTGAATAAAATATGTCAGACTCCTAATTTGGATAAATTAGCAAAGGAAAGTCTACTATTCAATAATGCATATACATCAGTCAGTAGCTGTTCACCAAGGTATTATTGTTATATTCAAATTGGATTTAATTAATAAAGATATAAATCTTGAATTATGTATTTGTAGCCGCTCCGCAATATTAACTGGATTACCAAGTCACCAAAATGGAATGTATGGTCTTCATCATGGGATTCATCATTTTAATTCTTTTGATAATGTTCAAAGTTTGCCAAAAATATTGAAGAGAAACAATATACGGACAGGTAATGATTATTGGATTTATAATATCATATTATAAATTATGTTGTCATAATTTGAATATTTTCTTTGTGCAGGAATTATTGGCAAGAAACATGTAGGCCCGAATAATGTTTATCCATTTGATTTTGCGCATACAGAAGAAAATAATTCTATTCTTCAAGTAGGCCGCAATATTACTTATATAAAATTATTAGTCCGCGAATTTCTCTCACAAAATAAAACACAGTAAGTAATATTCTATATATCGTGCTTGTACATAATTTTATAAAGTAATATATTGATTTTTCGTATATTATGTGTAATAAAATTCATGCTAAATTATTTTGTACATTTAAAAAAATAATATTACTATTAAATTTTTATCATATTTATTATTCTGCACTTTCTTAGTTATTTAAACTTTCTTGGTTACTTTCTTAGTTATTTTATAAAAAATTTTGCAGACCCTTCTTTCTATATGTTGCCTTTCATGATCCACATCGCTGTGGGCACACTCATCCAGAGTATGGCAATTTTTGTGAAAAATTTGGTAATGGTGACGTTGGAATGGGTACAATTCCCGATTGGAATCCAATATATTATCAATGGGAGCAAGTTAAAGTGCCCTACTATGTTCAGAATACCGAAGCTGCTCGGAGAGATATTGCTGCTCAATATACAACTATATCTCGTTTAGATAAAGGTCTTTTTAGTTACTTGCGAAATGCTCAAATATATATTATAAGATTTCTAATATATTACAAGACAAGATGTTTTATTTTTATATATTTTATATATTATATAAAAGCAGTATTTAAAAGGAATAATTTTTTTAGGCGTTGGCCTTGTTCTTGAAGAATTGGAAAATGCAGGATTCAAAGACAACACATTGGTAATTTATACATCCGATAATGGCATACCTTTCCCGAATGGTCGTACAAATCTGTACGATCCAGGTTTGTATATTTAATTACATTTAAGGTATTGAAAAAACGAAAACTAGCAGACAGTTAGTATTTTAAAAAACACAATTAAATATTTCAAAAAAAAATTAAAGGTATGGCTGAACCCATGATGATGTCATCACCAATCCATGGCCATAGGAAAAACAGCGTTACTTACAGTATGACATCTTTACTAGATATAGTACCGACAATTTTAGATTGGTTCAATGTAACTTACTTGGATGAAGATTCCAATGAAGTATCTTTTCTGCAACTTACTGGAAAATCACTTTTGCCATTACTTCTCGAAGGTACATATAATATGTATGTTTATTATATGCAATACATATGCTGTCTTCTGTTAGAGAGATCACACTGTGAAATAATTGATATTTCATTTATAGAACCTGTAGAAAATAATACGGCAGTCTTTGCTAGCCAAACACATCATGAAGTTACCATGTATTATCCTATGCGTGCAATTAGAACTAAACGTCACAAACTTATACATAATATCAATTATAGAATGCCATTTCCTATTGATCAGGACTTTTATGTATCTCCGACGTTCCAAGTAATCTGAAAAAAAAAAAAAAAAATCAAAAGATGTTATCTTTTTTTAACTAAAATGAAATTGTTTTAGAACAAATTATTAATATTCATAAGTAATTTATTATTGTATTATAAAATGCAGGACATTCTAAATAAAACAAGGAATCATCAGTCTCTACCATGGTACAAAACATTAAAGAAATATTATCAGAGACCAGAGTGGGAATTATACGATTTAAAATATGATCCAGAAGAATTAAATAATATAGCTTCAAAAACATCTGCAAAGGTACTATATATATATATTTATATATTAAGTACATTTTTTAACTAAATATAATAAATACATTTCAATGTTTTATGTATATTCTGAATTTCAGGATATATTTGTTGAACTTCAAAAACGATTGTTCAATTGGTTAGAGACAACAAAGGATCCATGGTTGTGTGCACCAGATGGTGTTCTAGAGAATATTGGACAAAATAGTAATTCTCAATGTATGCCACTGAATAATTTAAACGATTGAAGCTTCCTGATATTTTCCTGATATTCATTGATAATCATTATATATATTATATACACATACAGCGTTTTCTTTTTTATAATTTTATATTCTAATATGCATTTTTGTAGTAATAAGTATTGAATATAAGTTATAATAGAGAATTTTTAACATTTATTATATCTGATGAATAGTAAGAATAAGTATTGTAATTTAATACTCAGTATAATATATATAAATAACAATGTGCAATACTCATTTATAAAGTATGAGAAAGAGAAAAATAAAACTTTAATGATACAATGTAAAACCAGGGGTTTTTACAATTCAATTATAATTTACCAACCTTCTGCATTTAGAAATTCCAATTCTTAAAGTGTTTAAGATGGTAAAGTTGCTCTTGACGTTGAGATATTCTTTGGTTCTCTTTCGCGATACTTGATAAGCATTTCATTTAGTTGATGAACGTAAGCCGATGATTTATTGATGGATTTTATTACTGTTCTCAGTTCTGTCGCTATTTCGTTCATCTAAAAATGTATAATTAAAATGTCTTATTTTCAAATTACAGAATAAATAAAAACATTAACTACGCATTGATTGTTAATATTTATATAAATACAAGGAAATCTCACATATTGTTTATAGTTCAGATATCTATTATATTTTTGATTGTTATTATAAATTTGTTTGATTTGAATCATAAATAAAAGACACAAAGCAAGGCCACCCAACACGACGAGGGAATTCGAATTCTGGAGTCCACGTAAAACGAGCATCACACTTGTTGAGGTTAGAAAATGAATCAATAACATACAAACAATCGTTATATAATATTAAATTAAGTATAAGACATTAATCGTTCAGGCAAAGCGTTTTCTTATAAAGTGACAACGTATCAATTATTCCGATTACTCGTATTTTTACGTTCATTTTCACAAGCAATGCCGAGTGGATCCATGACAATGCAAAACATATAATTACAGATTATTTCAACTCGTGATCACTCGTGATTTGACAGAGTAACCTCAAGTGAAAATTTTTCTTTTTTTCTTATTGTAATAAAAAAGATTTTATCTTTTTTGAAGAAAAACTGGTATTTAATAATAAATCAATTAAAAAGTCAATAATTGTATACTTAAAATTTATATTGCTTTTATTATTATATTACATATTTTAAATGTATAATTATAGGACAGAAAATACACACAGATATATTTTTCTAAAATTATATATTCTTTTTTAACACTTTGCCATATCATTTATATTTGGTTAACATGTAAATTTTCGCATATTATTACTTTATTTACAGGCGAGTTTTATTTACCTGATTTTGAAACAAATTTTATTTAAACAATTGAGACATTAAAGAAACAACATATACATTATGTAAAGTCATCAAAAATAATTAAATAATGAAACAAATAAAATATATCTATACTAAACTTATTAAATTCAATACCAAAATCAACTTGATAGTCAAAGTGATAGTTAAACTATAACTGACATTAGGCTTATTCATAAAGTTATGAATAATGCTGATATAAAAATTAATAACAGGAAAAGAAGCCTATGCTTAACTAATATCTATACATTTTTTTTTAATATCAGCAATATAAAACATTGAGAGAATTATATAATATTCTTATTCTAGCAAAAATCAAATAATCATTTAAAACTTTTAGTACACAAGTGATCCAACTATAATATAAGCATTCACAATTTTTTTTTATATGTTTTAACAATCGGTGAATATTTAATCGGTATCCTCATATTCTTCAGTTCCTTCAGTTCTTTGCGACGCAGTTTGGATTGAAGACTCTTAATTCGATATCGTAATTCTTTTTCTTTTTCAGTTGCTCTTGATGATGTTTGCGTACTTACGCTCTGATAATATGTAAAAAATACACAAATAAATAGATATCAAATGTAAAAAATTTCTTTTAGAATGAAAATTTACAAACCTGAGTTCGAGGAGTGACCTGTATTGCTTTGTCTGTTTCATTTAATACTGACGACACAAGAAATGTCTCTTGCATTTTCGAATAAGAATGATCATGAAAATTATTGTTATTTATACTTTCCAACACAACATTTTGATATTTTGGATATAATTTTTCCACTTCTTCAACTATTTCTTTCTATAAAGTAACAAAAAACTTACATATTTGCATGTACTTGTCAAATAAAAAAGTTAAATTATTTTAAATTACTTACAAATTTGGCTATATCCTCCGGAAATATACTAGGAACTGCATTCTTTTTTAAGAATCGTCTACCAGAAAAACATTCGTACTGTGATTCGTCAAAATGAACGCTGCATATTTGAGAATATTTTGAAATATTACTACTTATTGGCACAATTTCCAACCACTCCTTTAACAAATCCTTATTTTTCAACGGGAAACTAAAAAAATATAAGAAACAAAATTAAAAGTTACGTTTGAAAATTAAATTTGAGGTTATATAAGTTTATATACAATGATAATCTACCTAAAAAATGATACATCAACATCTGGTCGCCACGATGCGCTACATCCTTTAACACAACAATTTTTCACCATTTTTTATTGTTAAACACAGACTGAAAATAGAGAAAACAACGCGTTCACTGAGCGATTTGTGTGGCGTGGTGTGGCTTAGTATCCATTCATCGAAACTTTCCTAACGATCTCTGTTTATTTGTAATAAGATATGATAAAATGACGAAATTTATAATACGGATAATCGTCGGGAAATATTCGTTAGAGTATATACATTCATATTTTTATATAGACAATCTCGTTCTCGTGAGAAATTTGCGCGTAATTATTAATCTATTTACAAGTTATTAATTATTTTAATGAAATAATTCAATAGAGATCCAAATAGCAAAACGTGTCTCAGCAAAATTGCACAAATTTGTGCAATTGTGATTGCTAATTGCTTATGATGCTGGAAATTTGCTAATAGATTTGTCTTCAATTTCGAATATACTCAGTGAAAATATATAAGATGAAACATTACAACATAATGGCGGTAGCAGTACTGGAAATAGCCAATCAAATATATCCGATATGCACTTTCCTACTGCGCATCCACGGGAGTACTTATATATTTCCACCATGAATATATCAACAGTATAGCAAATAGCAAAGGCAGCAACATGCAGATAATCAGGGTGCTTTCAGTGGACTCAGTTGAGTGAGCGTTCACTGTTATTGGTGTTCTTTTAGCCCATCCAATCAGAATTTTAGATTTAGAAGAATACATCAATAGCAGCGAACGCTCATTCAACTGTTGAGTCCGCTGAAGGCGCCCAATATGTTTTGCGTTGTCGGCAATATGACAGCATTGTGTGATGTCGCATTTATCATAGCAATATAATAACAATAGTATAAATTTTAATGATGAACTTTGAATTACTGGCAAGTTGCTAGTAGTCGTAAAGTTGTCATATATGAATGCATAATAGTTTCCAACAAATAAGGATTCAATTGTTACAATTCTGATAGCAACATATACTTAGCAAGCAACATGTTAGCAGCAAGACACATTGCTATCTGGAGGTGTTTTCTTAGGGAGGAAAAGAAACAGGAAATTAAGTTAACACAAAATGATTAGATATATCAATAATAATATTATGTAATTCTCTCGACTTTTTAAACAAGTTAATAAAATGATGAATGTGTATAGAGAATATTAACAAAGATATTAATTTCAAAGTCAATTTGTACATAATATGCAATAACACAAGTTTACAACGTTTCAACACTGTTCATAATTCAAGAATTAAAATTTTTCTTTACATAGATGTTTAAACAATATCAAATATATATATAATTATTTGTATACATTAAATCAATATTATTTATAAATTATAGAATAATGTAAGTGGACGGTCCTAGATAACAAAAGATACTATGTTTTACATTATTATAAAATGTCTTAAGTCTAATTAGCATCAGTTATTGGCTTAATTGATGGAACGGTACTGTTTGCAGAAGAAATGTAATTTCTTATTTTCTCTCTTTCTGCTTTTTTTATCTATTAGCAGATGTAAGGAGGACTTGTTTCAAAAAATATGTCCTTGTATGCTTGTTCGTCAGCCTAAAGTTAATCTACATATACAATATACATTCTTATAATTATTTTGCTTATTATTCTATTGTTTTAAGTACAATTTTATAATGTATGAGCCTATATGTATATATATATGTACATGTGTACATACATATATACATATATATAATTATGTATAATAAAACTATTTCTTTTTTGTAATATTATTGAAAAAATTAATGTACACCTCCACAATCAAATAATAAAGTAAAAACAAATAATGCAAGAAAATAATACTCTCTTAGAAATACAATTTTTCGCTTTTGTATGTACATTTATAAGCGCACTGATATATGCAGATGATATTTTGATTATAAATTATGAGATTATATGCAAATAATGTACATTTAAGTTTTTATAGAATACTATCTGTGTACAAAATCACCTTCTACATATATACATTAATTTTTTATTCATATTCTATCTTATCGTAAAAATTATTATTTTTAAATATCGATCTTCAAATGAACTCTCTCTTATCATTGATCCAAATAACTTTTTTCACTATATAAAAACTCCAAATTGTTTACTGAGAAAATATTTAATAGAGCATATAATTTATCTTTGATTTTATCTTATACATGTTACAGATATTTATAATATATATTTAACAAATTTATCTCAATAAAACTTTTGAAAAACTTAACGGTTGTTAAATAAAGTTACTCATATATCAATCGTCAGATTTGTTTGTACACAACACATAATACAATGATAAATTACCCTTGTTTCTTCAGTCCTTACAGAAATATATTACAAATGTTTGCAAATTTTATATGCACTTAAACTTTTCTCCCGAAATAACATGATGAGACCAATCTTTAATCTTAAAGTATTATCTCCGTTACTAACGGAACTTTTTCCATTTCTTTTTCGTTTTTATCGATAAGATTATTTCTGATTGCGTTTACAGAAAATTTAGATTATTATTTTAAGAATAATTTTGTCAAATTGTTAAGTGTAATTTACAAATTATACGTCCACGTTCCTTTTGCCGATTGAATATAACGAAGTGGTGTAACTGTATTCCTAACATCAGGACTTTTTGATCTTCTGACACAATCTTGGCTTAAAACTCTACATCCCTGACTCAAAATGACATTGTTATAACTACCACGAGGAATACTGTCACTGCTCGCTACGCGTCTTACATCATTATTTTTTCTCTCATAGTAATTTCTTGATGGCGAATTGTCCAATACGGAATTTTGTATTTTACACATGGATTGATTATTTCCGAGTAATCTTGGACTTGGATCAATCGATACTGTTTTCAGGCTGTGTGTTGAGCAAACTTTTTCGGCACATTCATTTCGTCGAATTTGACATTTATCATTATTTTCTTCGAGTAATTGATGATCAAATATATGGTGTTCGTCATCATTGTAATTCCCATCTTTATCGGCATATTGGCTCAAAGTGATTGTGGAATCAAGTGAATCCGAAAATTCTGGGCTGGGAACAGAAGACATGCTGCCGATATGAGAGAAAGCGACCGTCCCCTGTGGATTTTGGGGACGGTGTCAGAAACATCATTCTTCTAGTTCATCCATTCGATTTCTAACAGCCATTTCTACCACTTCCAGACTTGGATAATCCAATTCTTTAACCAAGCATAATACAGCAGACAATATATTTGAATTCTGAAAAGGAAAACGCACATTATAGGAAATGCTTTAAATTTTATCATGTATACTTTAAAACAATGCCATAAACATACTCTTGTTACTGGCCGCCTGTGATAATGAAATTGATTCCTGCATTTGTCTTTTTCAGAATGTCTTATCCAACCCGGCATTTGATTTGCGTCTTCCTGTAAATAATATTAAAACATATTAATTTGAATAAAAACTTTTTATATACAGCATTCTGTATTATAATAATGTCTGGTCAACTAATCTTATGGATTGCATAAAGTTTAATATGAGATGAAAATAATACACTTATATATATATTAGGTGTTGGAATTAATTCGTAGCGTTTTTTAATGAAAGAATGTTATTTATTTCACATGAGCATTAAAAAATACATTAATGAAAGTACTTCCCATCACTTGTAAAACGCTACGAATTAATTCCAACACCTAATATATTTATCTAACCTTTTCATTATGATGAGCCACTACCATTCTTCTTGTTTGAGGTGTCGAAGGAGGTTGTGGCAAATCTTCATATTCTAATCTTGATCTTTCATCATAATTATAGTTATTTCTGTCATTACGTTTATCATCTGCAAATTCATTGACAGCATATTGCGTACGTTGTGGTGTTGATGTATACATACGCTGAGATACTTCATTTCCGCTATATTCAGAATATGCTCGCCTTTCGTCATAATCTCCATTATGTCGCTGTACTATTGGACGTTCATCGTAATCCTAAAACATTGTTTTTTATAAAATAATTGCTAACAATGTACACTATGTAAATTATATTTAAAAGGAAAAAAGTTTTACATTTTAATTGTAAAATTTCTATCTTATATTATTACAATAAGACATTAATAAATAAAAAACGAATATCTTCTATTTATCTTAAATATATATAATGAATATATGTATAGCATAATCAGATATTAGATTATTTAACATTTTAGTTTAAATTTTTATATATTTACGAGGTTTTCATGTTTGTTCTGTTTAATAGAATTATTTATATATTTTATCATAAAACAAATTATTATTCTATAAATTACAAACTCTGTCTTGTAATTTCCAATCTATCGATCCTTTTCAATATAATCAGAAGAGATATATAAGTCTTATATATAGATTTTAATAAATTAGTATTAAATCTTATTCATTTATAATTTTATTTTGAGCAATATGAAAAAAAATGTTAGAAAATATGTTAGATTAAGCAATTGTTAAAGCAATTAAGAAAAAAAAGGAAAATTATATATCATTAAACATCTCCTAAGCTGAGTCATACAAAGTGACATGTAGCTAATAATGATTGCTTGTCTAATAATGATTGCTAACAAACGTTAATATGATAGTATTGCTGATATATTATGAAACATATTTGTTTATATTATGGATAATATAAATGAAATTGCAAATGTGCTTAAAAATGAGCTGTACTTAAATGTACCTTGGATTTTTCAAGAGTGTTAGTGGTCACAGTCTCACTGTTGCTTCGTGACTCTGCACACAAAGTGTCATCTTTGCTCTGACTCTTTGATTGTCCATTTTGTAGCTGTTAGTATAACCAAGCGACTTTAAGTTATAATTATGCTTGCAATCTAATTCTTTTAATTTAATTGGTTAATATGTTCAATAATAACATAAAAATAATGAATTAATCACATATTTTTATTCTAATATAAAAATATTGCGTTTAAGATATAACATATTAAAATAACTGTTCAGCATAGTTTAATAGGTATTAATAGTTATTTGCGTTCAGAAATAATTATTAAACAGTTTTACTCCTATTTTATGATATGCATGACTGACCTCATATGCATATTGATTATTTTGTGAGTAATGATGTGACGATGACGCATTATAATTTGCGTTTCTTCTATCAGGATCATATTCTTCATGCGTATGTTGCGTTTCATCAAAGCTTCTCTAAAAAATAATTTTACATGTATACATACATATATATATATATATATATATATATATATATATACATATATATATATGTATATATATATATATATATGTATATGTCTCTATTCTTTAATAATCTTGTGAGTTACCAAATAATTTTAGTGATTGGTAAGAAAATCGATTAAAGAATACATTAATTTGTTATTACCTGATCACTAGAAGAACTGTACCTCCTAGATCGTCCCAATTCATTTTCTTCAATGTATTCAATTGTAATATCCTAATTTAGTTATAAATGTTATTTTTAGCATTTCAATGATTGTTAAAAACGCACTTAAAATACATGTAAAATACAATTTTTTAAATTAATACATCTATCAATATTCGTATAAGTATATGAATTTTAGTAACAATTAAATGTGAAGCTATTAATCTTAATACATAAAGCGTAAAGTATAAAAAATTACTATTGATTGCTATTAATGAACTAATATGATTAATTGCATATAAGAAATATTTTAGTATTCCATCAGTTTATTATTATTATGACTATATTATTTTTGTTATATTCTTTGAAATATTTTTACCTCTGGGCTTACTACATCTGATTGTGGAGAAGCATCTATTTCAAGAGGATGTGTTAAAGGTCGACCTATTGTCATTGCAGTTTGTACTTCTTCGGGTGATACTATTTTATCATCTAACTTTTCAAGATTTGGCAAAGCTCGAAGTACAGAAAATCGATATCTATTAAAATAGGATTATAATGATGCATCATAAAGTTCTTATAGTTTCTAATTTTAAGAGTATTTGTTATTAAATATTTACCCTTCCCTTTCTGCACATGGATTTTCACCGAGCCACAAATTTCGTAAATTAGGTAATCCTTGAAGATAGCAAATTTCATTTAAATCTTTGATATTATTTCGTCTTATAAATAAATCTTGAAGTTTGTGGCAGTATTGAAAATCAGCAAGTGTATTAATGTTATTTATGCTAAAAATACATATAAATGTAATTATTATTTTTTTATTTCAGATAGAGAAAGAAAGAGAAGAAAATTTATCCTTTAAATTAAACAGTTTCAAATTAATATATTCTATTTTAAATAACAAAAAAGTAAAGTTATTAATATTTAATAGCAATTCGCATGTAATAGTTTGTACAAAACAGTTTTGTTAACTCATTTTTATTTCATACATATATACATAATATAAAATGAATTAATATGAATCATATACATATAAATATAAATCAAATTTAATTAATATAAAAGAAATCTACGTTATAGTATTTATTTTTATTTTTGTTAATATTATATAAGAAAAAATTGTTAATGATTTTTAGTGATTTTAAAATAAAAATTACATGCTTTATTATAATTATAATCGTTCATTATAATTGTTCCAAATGTATAAGTAAAACAGACTTTTTATAAAATCAATTAAAAATTGTAACACTACGATTACTGAAATAGAAAATTGCATAGGAACACACATATATTTCTTTTCATACATATTTAATATATATTTTTTTAAGTTATTTTCTAAAAGGAAGAAAATTGTACATTTTTATCTCTTCCTTATTTCCTAAAAGAGCTCAAGTATCTCTTTATATTATAAGTTAATATATCAAAAAATAAAAAAATAAAGGAACTTTATTTTTTATTATCTTTTTTTATTATTTTTGATTAACTTTATTATCTTTTTTTGAAATAAATTTCAGATATTCTAGATATTGATCTTCATATTTGCTCATTTTTCAATATTTATCTCACACGAATCACAATGAATTCAAAGCATGTGTGGGTAGAACAACTTTTAAAGTTGTGGGTTGTGACCATGAGTTTAACATAATTATATCCAAAGTAGGAATACATTGCAGCCTCTATGTTTTTGTAAGATGAAAAATATCTTAGATCATGATCATCAATAGAATGAGTTTACGTTTCTGCGTAATAAACTGTTTATTACTAAGCATTTTAACATATGATAATTTTTCGGTTTTTTATTACACACAATTTCATGTTTCAGATTTTCATTTACTAATATATATAAATTGTTAAATGATTCTTACATATATTTTAATATCTTTAGAAAGTTTTGGAAGGTTGCGTATTTAGAAAAAGAAAAGAATAGAGTTCATTAATTAATCAGGTGCTCCTAGTATTTTAAAGAAAAGAATGTGTAGAATACAAATAACTCAATCATGTGCGTTAAAGGATAATCTGCTTTATAACGTCATTTTAAATTGCATATTATATTATTATGAATGAAATATAAATTACAATATTTTTTTATTTTAATAATCATTTAACTATTTTATCAAATTTCAACTTACCTTAATGATAATACTTCCACGTTCTTCATTTTTCTTAAAATACTGACATCTGTTAATTCTGTTCCCCTGTGTAAAAAATATATTGATTTAATTCAGTATAAAGGAAAAAATATTGTTATAATTTACTTTTTACAGAGTCATTCCAAAATAAATGACCAAACTTTACAAGAGCATTTATAATTCAATGTTCATTTCCTGAATTATAAATGCTTTTTGTTGCAACAATGTTTATAAATTGAATCAAAGCAATGCTACAGAAACAAAATAAGAAATATATACATTAATTTTTTTAATAAGTCACATTTATTCAATAAGTTAATTATTTAAAACCTTAAACAACATTTTACTGGCATGTTTTGTTTATAAAAATATTCCTAAAGCATTTATAAAAACATTCCTAAAATTTATCTATGTATCGTCATATTATTATGTATGTATGCATTTGAATATAAACAAGTACTAGACAGTAGGTAGAATTCGTCAGGTATATTTCCACGTATTCTTTCACATGCCAGAGTCTCGCAAATAGCAGTTAGTTACGCTTGGGTGATCATAATTCTCTTTTTTCCCATGGTATTGTAGAAAAATTTGATAACCTTGTCGCACGGTTTTTGTTCGTACGTGGCCAAATCAAAGCATGTTTAATTGCTTCGAAACAACCGAGTCGCCGTAATTAATTCATATGACATAAACGGTGCCGTTAATGAGATCTGTCGTTGATATGAATATACTCACCAGCAATTGAGTTTCTTTACAGCAGAAAAGTCAGACACTCGTGTGCGAGCCACGACCATCTCTTCGGTCAACTTCACCATTATGTCATTCGCGTATGGACGTTATTATACAACAAAAAATTGATGTGCGGTCATCCGAGAAGAAATTCGATGCAATTAATTCACGATAGAAATCGTGTACGAGATCACGGTAAATTTTTCGAGCAAAACGCACCCTAACCGATCGCCATGATGCCTTACTGTCGACTAGTCTGCCACTCAGCTGCTGCTGAGTCGCGAAGTAGGCTGCAAATGCTTTCACTGATCGCTCACTTCTCACCGCACTCTAGTTCATGCGCACCTTAGCAGCTTTACGAGTACGGTCGGTTGCGTTAAATGATGTCAGGCTCATTCATACTTGATGATCATATCTGTACATTTTTACGATACTTGCGCCTTTTCGTTAAGTAAATTATCGATTAACTCAATTAATTCTTTAATCAATGTTTATGAATTATTAATTTAATTTAGACACGATGTGCATCGCCCATGCGAATACGTCGATATTGATGCAATTTAACACGTAATATACTATATGTATATATATATATATATATATATATATATATATGTTTGCGACGTACTGCGCATTCATTATTTTCTTCAATAATATTAGATATATAAAAAATATATATTGATTCCGCGGGATTCCATATAGAAGTATCAAATATTAAAATATTTGATTGATAGTAAGAACGTGTTATGTACATATATAGACTAAATATGAGAAAAAGAATGTACATATACGTGTAGTATATAAATTTTAAATATTTGTTTAATAATACTAACGTAACTTAACATTTACTTATGGTAAATAAATACATATTTATTAAATAAAAAAAATGATAGTTAAATAATTTTTTATCGTACCATAAATAAATAATATATTCATGTTTACTAAATATTCAGCTACTATTCAAACAAATATTCATTAAAATTTAATATTTTTTTTTTCATCAATCGGTATAGAATTATCAGTCGTATTTTTTTGAAGTCGTAAAATTTCTGGAATATGATACTTTTTATTGATATAATTCTTATTAATATAATTAAAATAAGACTCCTCAAATATTTAAAAAATTAAAGAATCAATAATATACGTAGAGAAGTATTTTATTATTATTTTCTTGGCAATCGACATGTCAACTACTCTCAAGAAATGAGATGTCATTTATTTAACTATGTTGTTTATATTTCTTAATAATTTAATGAGAAATGTTTCAGATTATGAATATTCCTTATTAGTTCATTACATTTTTGCTATTTACATTGATTGTAAGATGTGAGTGTATAAGTTTGTTGTAATCTGCCTATCTTGTGGAGTTTTCTTATTTTATCTAATCATTTAATCACGATGGAATAAATAGGAATCTTTGCAGTGAGGCAGATGGTTGGCATTAGGATTGCACGGCTTATGTTAACATAAACGTAATAATTTATTTAATTCGTTGAGAATGACTTGAAGTCGAAACGCGTACGAAGATATAGTTATATTAATATATATATTGAACTTTTATTATTACATTATTATTATACTTGCTCACTAATTATATATCGCGTTGATTCCTACTTCTCTTACACATATATTGGTTCTTTAATTTGAAAATTATATTAATAAGAATTATATCAATAAAAATTATGTTCTAGAAATTTTATCTTATTCATATAAATTATATTGTAGAAATTTTATTTATATCATAAATATTTATCATAATACCAATGTAGACAGTTTTACATCATTTAACGCATAAAAAATTATATCTCTTTCTTCTTCCACAGTCAACAACTTTTTTTAAAAAAGTATATATATTCTTTATTTATAATTTAGATATGATAGATAATCCGTAATAAATAAGTGTATGTATCTCTCGATTATTATTTTTCGTCTCTCGTCTCTTAACGTTGATTTAAATGCGGCGCGCATGAGCAGTACAGTTTGTGACGTCTTCATCCGACAGTGATGCCAACCCAAATGGAAGGGATGCGTACACAGGCAGAAACCAAATGTTTGTGCTCCGACTGCTTCGAGACACATCTCGAGACCGGTCATGTTGGCAGGCGATTTGTTTCCGACTTTCTCGCGCCTTTTTACTGTCAGAAGTGAATCATCAGTGCACATAAGTATTATTGAGTATTATTGTCGAAATAACTGAATCATATGATTCTTGGACAGCAACGGATTACCGATCTTGGAACGGCAAAGCGGCAAGCAAGTCAAGCAAGTGCCGCAGTGGCTGGTGCTGGTAAGCGGAAATAAGTTTAAATTTCGATACTACAGATATGCGAAACTGATCCTTACTGACTCATTAACGACAATTTCAGACGAAAGCGAAGTGTCGTGGTATCTCTGTTCGGATCTGAGACAAAGACAAGAATTGTCGTAACAATTACCTAGACTTAAATTGTGACGTAAGTAACGGACAAGCTTTCACGTACGACGTACAACTTATTACCGTGTCTCCAAGAGACGGCAATAGATCGTACATCATACGCCTTGTGCATTTCTTACGTCTACAATTTAAATCTCTAAGTAAGTGTTACGACAATTCTTGTGCTGCAGATTCTTCCTATCAAAAGTTCGAATTGCCAGTACAAACAAACATCAGGAGCGTCGATTATTCCACGTAAGTGTCACGTATTATTTCGTAGTAATCATAGCGTCATGGCGATACGTCATTACGGAGCGGCGGTAAATATATCGGTAAGAAACGTAATCGCGGCGATGCAAGTTGCAATAAGTTTAGATTTCGACGTTGTAGATATTCGAAAATGCTTATTCCAACACGATCCGCATATGTGCAGTTCGTAAATGATGTAATTGTAGTAGTTTTAATTTGTCACGATGGATGTGCAAAAATGATTCTTTTAAATTCATTTGAATGTGACGCATATGTGCGGAACAACTATTTCACGCTGAATTTTTCGTAAATCCGATTGATGATCTTTGATCTCGCGTCTTTTTATCGTCGAGAGTGAATCGATGATGTATACAGACGAGAGTATAAAAGTGGAGCGCCGAATTGTCGATAGCGTACAAAAGTCTCGTCGATCGTGATAATGGACGTGTCGGTGTCGATATCGAACGAAAATCATAACCTTAGATGACATAAAATAATCTCAGTAAGTTTAAATTTCGATGCAGAGATAACGGCAAGAGATGGTGATAGATTAGAAACGTCATGTCCTCAGATAGCACAGAGTTCAAAAAGAATTCAGTGATATGTCATCAATATTCTGAAAAGAATTCTTGTTGCATCTAAAAATGAGTTTAGAATTGAGGATATTGAACTCAGAACAATAAGTCATTATGATATCAAAATGATGTCAAAATGATTCCAAAATAATCATTAAAAGTCATTTTCGATTCATTTTGATGTCATTTTGACATTATCGAGACTTGTTTCTGCTTGGGAATTCTTTTAAACTCTCTGTGCTATCTAAAGACATGATGTTTTTTTGTTGAAAATATGTATTATTTGATCGTAGCATCAATGATAGATTGACAATTTGAAGCTTTTACGATATTAAATTGCGTCACTAATAGAAAATTTGTATTGTAATACTTCGTTAAATATAATATATATTGATATTAAACACAATCAGGAAAAAGTGATTTTTATAATAGAAATAATTTAACATTAACATCGAAAAGGAATAATAATTACATTTGAAAATAATCGCTGCTGCAAAACATTACTGCTAATTATTATCATATATTATATTTCGATTAATGTATTCAATTTATTCATATAATCAATGTTAAAATTATACTGTTTAAATAAGAACTACAATTGCACATAGTTTATATTTGAAACACTGACGATGGCATTAATACAGCAAATGTGCACTAAGTTCCATCACTAAGTAAACTCCATGCAACAGTATCGTAGTAATATTAACACAGCAGATTAATTATGTGGGAGTTAAAATATTGATTTACAAATATTGATTTTTTTACAAACATTATTTACATTCTCGCGATTAAAAAATTGTAAAATTGCTATATTTAATGTTGTGATCGCAATATCTACGAAATTATGTGATTTAATTGAAATATGTAGTATTTATGTACATAATTGATAATATTTATACAATATTAATAATATTTATGCACGTATATGTATGACACTGAAAAAAATTTGCTATATATCTTAATAAATAAGTAAGAATATTCAAGTCTATAACGGTCGAAGCTAGATCTTTAGTGCTTAAATAATTTAATGTGAATTATAGGTAGAGCGAACTAAACTGAATCGAAAAGTTCTCTATCATTTTGCAATTTTTGCAATAGTTAACAAGATATTAAATATTGCCGAAAATTGGTTATTTTCAATAATTTTTTACTCAAATACTATCAACTTTACAGAAAAACTGTAAGAGATAAAAATTATTATTTTCTTCTCATAAATTCTAAGAATTTTTTCAGAATTTTTTATCAACTTTTTAGTACTATATTTTTTTATTTTTACAAATATGAAAAAATACGGTATTAAAAAATTTTGAAAAAATTCTAAAAAAATTCTTAGAATTTTACGAAAAGAAAATAAATAATTTTTATCTCTTACAGTTTTTCTGTAAAATTGATAGTATTTGAGTAAAAAATTATTGAAGACCAATTTTCGACAATTTTTAGTAATTAATATCTTGTTAATTATTGTTACTTATAAATTACAAAATGGTACTTTTCAACTTAATTTAATTCGCTCTATCTGCCCATGAAATATTTGGCGATATTTTGGGACACCCTATATGTACATGCAATATATATATTATATTTGTAGCTATTCAAATTACTGGAATAATATCACAAATTAAATTGACAAACAAATTTTTAATAATTTTGATGTTTAATCTGGTATCATATTAGAAGAATGTTAATGTGCTGAAAAACTCTTTAAATAAGTTTATTGCGAAAATTTACCCTCGGCCGGGACTTGGAACCCGGATCTTTTGTATTCCATACGAGCATCCTTTAGCCATTAGGTCGGAATCAGACTATACATTGAAGATTGAGATTAAAGATTAAAGATTGAAATTTCAATGAGAACAAAGAAATTTTGGTTTCTTTTGTTCTGATTGGTCAAACTTCAATCTTTCAATCTTCAATGTATAGTCTGATTCCGTCCATTAGCTTATAAATGATCAAATTTTTATCAAACATATGAAAGTTGATTCAACTTATTCTTCGAAGTTGATTCAACTTATAAGTCAAAATTCAAAAGAATTCCCGTTTGAAGGAAATGTGACTTGGTTATATTACTTAATTTCAACCTCCAGGGGATATGATTTAGTTGGTCAGAATTACTTAATTTTGCCATATACAAGTCCTTTGTGTTTGACTTGACTATTAAGGGAATATTTAAGGCGCGAAATAAACCTCATGTCATGCTAGAAGTTACTACAAAGTTGAGATTACTAAATGACTTATAAGGAAAATTATCCAAGATTAGCTCGAAATGCTCAGCAAAATTGCCCTGAAAGTTAATTATTGGTTTTGAAGCTTATTGAAAGTCGCCATTTGTAGTTATTGTGTCAAATTCTGTTTGCTGTGCAAATTTTATAAGATTTTCATCACATTAGAGCTATTTTTTGCCCGATATTGATCGAAGAGTGAGAAATCGCTTGGTCAAGCAGGACGTGTTTTTCTCTCTGTGCTGGGTGTTGTCATTTCTAAAATTTTTAAAAGTGTGATTGACTTTGACTGTGCATTGTAAACTGAGCCAAGTTTATTCCGTGACGGAGACCAGAGATGTTGACACAAGCAATATTTACATTCACGGTGTCACAGGCATTTCGATATGTATCGATTCAGCGATCTCTTCTTCTTCGCGTGAGAATGGCTCCGACTTTAACACAGAGTCGATACGGCCAGAATCGAAAATGCCGCTTATGTGGTGAATAACAAAAAACAATATGAAGAATACGAAAGTCTAAAAGAGTAATATAAATTCAATTGAGCGTTTGAAGTCGGTCGCACTTTCTAAAAATGATGACGCAATAACACATCCGATCACGTCGGTAGACGAGCATCAATTGATCCAGTGATCTCGACTAAGTCAATTTAACTTATAAAGGGAAATTGGACTTGTTAGTCAGATGCTTTATTAATCGATATGGGATGCTTTCCAGCAATGACACAGTTAGACACAGAGAATTGTTTCATCCTTGTTTAAGCAAACAACAAGGATGTAATGATTCACTGTGTTACACTGTGTTTGACTGTGTCCTTGCTAGAAAGCACCCAAGATGTCCTCAAAGTCAACGATTTGGAAATAATGCCTTGATTAATGAAATTTGCTCTCAAAGTTAGGCATTTGGCTTTCACAATAAGGAAATTCGACCTACAAGTCGAAATTTAGACGAAAACGTTAAGTCAGCCATCATTACGAGAACTATTCTGTCCGCCATAATATATTAAAACGCTTTCCAAAATTATGCATTATAAAATAAATTATACTGTATCTCTCGGAATGATTACAAATTGAAAAAAAAAAATATTTCACGCTACTTTTAATAGACGCAAGATAAAAATATTTTTATTGTACTAAGTGTAAAATATATTATTGTTAACTAATTAATAATTAATTAATAATTGTTTAAATTATTTATTTTCGAAGACACGTTGGTTTTAGTGAAGTAAAATACAAATCTGTACAGAAAATTTTCTTTCGCACTTATATTTTTCATCATATCATTATATCACGCGATATTCAATTTTAAAACTGACGTGAAGATGGAACTCTGTTAATATTTTATTTCGAACTTCTATGACTTAGAGCCTTATCAAGCATGTTATGTAGCATGATTATCCGTTTAGGTAGAATTAATATGAAAATGTGCAGCACTAGCAAAAGAAGAGAGGGCACATGTTAGTCAGAATTAGGTCAAAATTACCAAGATATTATTGATATTCGACATTCTGTTAGGTTTATTTGATCAAATCCGACTATGACTTACAGGGCGCGAAGTGTCTTCCATTTCCTCACACCTAATTTTGATCGTAAAATTACTTTACTTCAACTTTATTCCTCACTTACCTTTTATCGATTTACGTCGATTTGACATAAATTAGGCTTGGTCAAACAGATTTTATAACTTATTAGAAAGTCGAATAGACGTAATTTCGTCCTATTTTTGCTGCTTGGGAAGAGATCCGGATTCAAGTCCCGGCCGAGGTAATACTTTTCGCAATAAATTTATTTAAAGTTTTAATTTCAACACATTAACATTCTTCTAATATGATACCGGATTGAACATCCAATCGCTGTGTCGTATGTGTGAACATTTAATTTCAATTTAACTCTGACAAAACACTTTATATATATATTTCTATATTAAAATGAGGTAGAATTAAAATAATTTACACTTATTTTTTTGTAACAACATTTTGCCATTTGATCATTACAAAATAATTTTGAAAAATACAATTTTTTATTAAAAAGTACGTACTTTCTAATTTTTATTTCTATTACTTTTCTATTATGTTTTGTTAGTTTAATAGAGACAATTTATATTGTGATATGTACTAATTTACCCCACATCTCGAGGCAAGGGACATAACTACAATGCAGCATGTCCGTATTTCATTTATTGCAAAGAAATTATATAGTGTATAGCACTATTACTGGTATGAAAATGTAGACAAAGGGTCTTTCTATCATATTGACATATTTTAATCATAATGATTAATTTAAAATTAAGTTAAAAAAATCTAATGCCGAAATTGTAAAAACTGTGTCCATGAGATCCGGTCTCTCCTAATATATGTAGCGATTAGCAATAATTCTGATCTTTTTTTATTAGCCATAATTATCGTTTGTAATCAGATTTTTATGAATTTACTTGTAACAATATAAAAATTTGTTTTGTTTCAGAAAAATAAACGCGAGTAAACAAATGTCGGGAGTGCTGAATTAACATTGGAACATTTATTTAAAAAATTCTAAGTAATTCTTCGCGATAGATTCACGATGTTGCAAAGAAGATACTGTAGACGTGCTTTCCATCTTTATAAGTGTGAAAAATTGGATTGAATCGAAACGGGAACGAAGGATAAGATTTTCAACTTTAGTGGAACATGCAATACGTGGAACGGAAATACGTGGGATTGGCATCTCGGTGAGTCCATTAAGCATTCAATAGTATTTAATTTTTCGGGTACAATAGTTTATTTTCATTGTCATCTTCATCTCCAATACATACAATACTCGATATATAATGATTCAATAATGTCATTAAATACGAAGTACGAAATCTATCTAAACGCTAATTTCTCTAGATCGGTACTTTGTCTCGTCTCTTTCATACAAATCAAAAAGAAAAACGCTCGATAATTAATTATTGACAATTATTAATATATAGATAGGTAAGCGTCTTGTCTTTCAATTTATCATAACTGTAAAGCGTCGGAACCTACCTTTGCGAGATAAATTAGATATTAATATATATATTTTCATAAAAATTTTACCCTTGCTACGCATCCGCTTACGTGCATGCGTATCTCGGCTAAAGTCCTTTTTATGAAAGTTCGTAAAAACATCAAGCGTCGATGGGAAGACCATGTTTCTTACGAAAGCTTAACACATTTGATACGTTCGCGGACAATATGATTTTGCTCTAAATACTGAATTAGAATCGTCGATTTTTAAATTAATCTAAAAGAAACAAATTTTACATCAATACAAAAATAGTTCAATAAATTGAAACATATTATTGATCAATAATTAACATCTGTGAATAAGTAAATGTTTGAATAAATTAATAATATTGTTAATATGTTACTATTGATTAATTTTTCTCTGTTGATAATCTAAACAAAACTGTTTTCCAGTTTTTAATAATAAGATACGATTCTGATTTTTTTAGCGATTGACATCATTTTGTCCGCGAATGTATTAACTAGCAACGACTGTGCAAAGTAATATTACATTTTATTAATGAAGCTCTATGTGATATAACGAACATTGTGCGACTTGGCCATTTGGCACGACGGTTGTACGATGAACATAAAGAAACTTAAGACGAGTCAATTGCAAATATGTTTTTTTTTCACATTTCGTTCAATGCTTGTAACATTCGTATGTTAAGTATGTGCTTGTACATGCATACATGTATGTATGATAAGAATCGGAAGTTGAGATTGTAATTTCGAAATGATATTCAGACGCGACGATATCGGAGGGGCAAGGTACACATGAATTAGAGCTGGGACGTGACTTGGGTGTGAACAATATTCGATACTCGATAGACATCAGATGTAAATATGTATCATGATGTAAATATGTATCGATTGTATCTCGAGTAATTTATTTTGAATAGGCAATGAATAGATAATAGTTCCTCATAGTGCGCGATACAACTTTTTTTTTGATAATAATGCGCAAGAAAAATTTATGTTAGAACAAAATATATTGTATTTTTTAATAATGATAATAGTGCATAATAAATCGCAAATTTACCGGGTACTTTTTCTCATTTTTGCAATAAAATAAAATAGCTCTCGGATGATTCAATGGTAGAATAACGATATAGATATGTTAATTTAATAGTTAATGGCGTAAAGTCAAAATAGATTCAACTAATAGAGAGCAGATTAATTTTATATCCGAATGCAAACAGGTTTTGTGTAAAATCATCTAACATCTAAGATTATAATTAACATGTGAGCAATAGAGTTTGAAATTAATGGATTATATTGTATTTCTAAATGTCAAACGGTCGTAAACTTTTTTTTATTGCAAATTTAGCTCTGTATAATCTTCTACCATGCTACGATAATTCCTCTCTTTATTTCTGCTGTAAATCTCCCGATATAATTCGTTTCGACTATTGAATTAATTTTCCCAGCTCTAGCATAGATACTCTACTCTCACGCAAAATATACGACACGTTATTACGCATGCGGGCACCGTCTTGTAAACGTCTAATAAAACTCGATAAGTTTTAGTATATTGATGGTACGTATATTTTATTAATCGTCGATTGAAATTACGAATTCACTTCAATAGTATCAGTCGAGGTGATCTAGGCGTTCATCTATCCACCCCTTAATCTTGATTAGCTCTTCTTGTCTCGCGAGACTCAACTCGTGTGACATAGACTAGGACACTTTGTTAAATATGTATAAGTTTATATCAAGAGATCTTTTTTGTTGTTCATCGAAAAATCATCTAAACGTAAGTTTCTCGAAATGGAAGATTCACTCTTGCGTACGACGGTAGGAACGACAACGAGACGCTTTATTTCGAAAGAGAACTAGATCGAAGAATTTTAAATTTTTAAAATTTTAAATTTTTTTATCCAAATACGCATAAAGCTTGCAACGGGCGCTATGAGAAAAATCCGTTTTTTGTTGATCATGCTTGCTAATTTTGTCGAGTAGATATCTTTAATACTGTTTTGTTTATATTTAATTTAATATTATGTGCTAAATTTGTTATATTTAAATAATTTCTATAGTGTTCCATGTTTTAATATATAATTTTATTTTAATATATGATACAGCAATTTCAAAAAACATTAAAAGATTGTGTTGAAGATTCATTTGGATTCATGTATGTAAAAAATTAATATTTAATTTACGTTACATGCAAACATTTATTATGCATGCGGTTAGCATACATTTTTAAGTTAAACAATTTCAAGTTGTTTTTTTTTATCAAAGAATTAAGATATTTATCAAATAAACGATTTATTATGCGTTTATCGTGTCGTTATCGTTATCAGCCGTCGCAATTGCGCTACCATATATTGTACGATACGTGTATTGTTTCCATATGTTTAAATTACGAAATAGACATTGAATAGGAAAGAACATTTGGCGAAATGTTTGAAAAAGTCGAAGAGATTACAGTTTTGTATTAGCTGTACTCTATAGGGAAAGATCGATAACGATTTTACGTTTAGATCGCGTTAAATTGACCATCTAGTGGATAATAACGATTAATTATCACGAATATCGAGAGTGTGATGGGTTTTTCTATGAAATATTTGAATTGTATTCGGATACATAAATTTAATTACGATGCATAGGTTTGCGATCAATTAATCGTGTATGTAGCCACGATAGTAAAATAGAAACTTGAATCCCTTATTCTTTGACAATAATTTGCACTGGCCTTGCACTTTATGTTATACTTCTCTGTTAAGGGTAGACGTTAAATGTCCATAAAATTTTATTTCACACTTTTTATAGTATACTTAACTTTTTTTATGGTAAATAATTGCGAATATGATGTGTCTGGCATTCTTAGGAAAATATTAAATTACTATAAGCTCATGTTCATATATATTTTTCATTTAATGAGGTCACCGATTTGCTATTGAGATGCAGCACGTCGGTAAAAGAGAGAGAAGGCAATCGCACAAAAAGTGACCCATAGATATAAAGTATACAAAAATTATATTGATTATGTACGATCTGTGCAATTTACTTCTAATTGGTATTCACACTTTGATATTCTTAGTATTAGAATGGATTGTGAAAACGTAATTTAAATGTTTAATTGAAATGATTGTTATCATGTCCTGTTATCGATGATAATGATAATCAATACAAGTGATGCGATTGCAATAAAAGGACCGACGTGCAAGTAATTAGTTGAAATTATTGTCATTGATGTTGTTTAACTTATTATTAATGATTAATAATGCCAGGAGTGAATTTTTGAAGTTACATTTAAGTACGAAGCACAAGTACGAAGTTCGCAAGTATTTTAATCCACTAGATTGTATAAAATGGAAAAGTCACCGTTGTAAATTGTTTTCAAACGATTACTCTGCACTTACGCTTTCCCTATTTAAATACGTTTTGCAAGATTGCATATATATTACGAGTTTTATTTTTTATGTTTTACGTAATATACGTTTATATACGTGTGTAAACTAAAATGTTTTGCTGACGAACGAATTACAAGTTTACTTCCGTAACATGGTAATATTCGATCACACAGGCACGAAATAGTCCAACTAATAACAGTCGTTACTATCAATATGTATATGTGTGTATCATTACGATTTGCACTATAACTTATTAATTATCATTATAATTTTTATCAATTATTATTATTATTATTACTCTTATTATTATTATTTTGTAGTTATTAGTATTATTACATTATTATATTTCTGGTGTCGAGAATATCTCATCATTTGCATAAAGAACCACAAGCCGAACGTCATATGGATATCTTCTGTGTGTAGTTGTGTAAAAAAATTAAATTATCTTTTCTTTGGATACAATAAGCACAACCGACAGCAACAAATAGACAATTTTTTTTTAAAGATGATATTAATCATTTGGAACAACCAATATACGATACCACATATCACCTTCATTACATGTTTAAATAAATGCTTTCGATCGAAATTATGTTGAAAAAGAAATATTTTTCCTGCTGTTAGATTTTTTTCATCATATCTAGGTGTTCGTTATAGAGGCTATTCCAGAACTATTGCACTGTTTTCTTAAATGACGTAATCTTTGATAATTTAAAGTTACTCCTTTTTCAAGGATTTTAGAAGTTACTTTTTTCGCAACTCGTCTTAAGTCTCAGAAAAACTTCTATTAAGAAAAAATTGACTCCAAATTGATCACAGCTAAAATAAAAGGCGATAGTTTTGGGATATCCTTATGTTATATCTAGGAGCGCACGTGAGACGAGTATGCGCGTACATATGCTATGAACAATCTTTTATCGTGAAAAAATCTAAAGCACCTAATTTCGAAAATTGAGGTAGAATCATAGAGGAAAATGGATTTGATGGACTATGTATGGTAGATAATCTGAGACATTGATAATGATAAATTTTACAAGGATCACTCTTAGTAAGAATTATTAGCAATGTGCCGAATTATCTACATAAACCAATCAGGCCCACTCTCCGCTATATTGGATTAGGGACAACATACACACATAGATTATTAAGAACTCTTTAACACCGCGATTTCCAACATGCTCACGCAAAAGTAATCGGACTTGACACTGTGGGGAGTTCAGCACCTATTATATGAGATCTTAATTGATCGTAATGGATCTCGATCTAACTCTAAGCGTTTCTTTTCGCGTTTAAGTTGACTATTGACGTAATTAATAACAGTACTTCGCGAGTGAACGTTATTAACTTTTTAAGCAAAGATTAGTAATCTCTCTGCAGTAAATTCGATCGAATTATATTGTACGCGACGAAAGAAACAGCAGAAAATGACAAAAAATGAAGTATGAAGAAATATAATAGTGAATTATCGTTCGTGAATGTGTTTGTATGATGCGAATGTACTAAAGCTATTTTCATCTTTACTCGTTTCTCTCTTTTCTTTCTTTTTTCTCTCTCTCGTGCACATACTCATGAGAAAGTATTATCATTGTATATTATTGCATAGGAATTGTTCATAAGTACATATATTTAACAATATATTTCGCGAGCTTCTCTTTCTTCCGTATAGATAAAAAAACGCAATCAACTAGCGCGACGACCATCTATTCCGCGTATATATGTGTGAATCGGGCAATAAAAATAATAGAAACTCAACATTTACGATCGAACTCGCCCCCGTTTCCCCATAGAAAATATTTGTGCCGTTTTATACAAAAAAATTTGAACTTACCATTTTTATGAACGTACTCTAAATAGTCTAAATAGAGCGATAACGTATGATACAGAGTCTGTACAAAGTGCTGCGTAAATATATCTATGTATACTTATATGAATATGTCCGCAATTGCAATGCGTATGTTAAAATTTCCACGTCAAATTACAGTTTACGATGTTTCGATTCGCAAACTCGTATTCCTCGATAATTGCGATAAATAGCGACAATAGCTAATATTTCTACTCTAGGAACTCATGAGAATATCTCGATCAATCCATATGAGGTATCAATCTATCTATCCTTTCAAGATCGCTTCAAACAAACTTCGCTTAGCGTTAAAATGCGAAGATAGATCGGTCTATCAATGATTTATCGCATTTGACAAATCGGAATCCGTGGAAAGTTAAAATAGGAAAGAGAAATAACAAATGGGCGTTTTAACGTTAAATTGGAACGAGTAATCGTCATGGATATACATTCTCGTGTTGTGAAAAGATTATTTTTTGTGCAAACTCTGTATAATACATACACGCAGAACAGTGTATTCTTTCGTGCATTTATTCGTAGGTACATACATGAAATGCACGAATGGTCAACGCATTTTGTTTGCGTACGCATAACGTTGTATATACAGACGTCGCGATTGCCACGATTGTTAAAGTGGCTGTAACATTAATAATACTAGATTATCATTAAATTATTATCGCTTATTCACTTTTATCTTGCTACAATGATCATCAGTTCTCTCGCGATCTCGATGTACGACCGGATTCGTCGAACCTTCTCCTTTTTTTTTTTTTTTTTTTTTTTTTGAAAGGAAAAGGTAACAACAATAACATATTCCGATGTTATCATTGTTATCGTCACGATATATGTTCTGTCGTGCCTGTAGAAGATTATAAGAATCGGCCGATATATAATTCCCTGTGCCTCTCGTGAATCTTGCCGCACATCGAGGAGAAATCGTGAAACCTCTACATAGCATCTATTTGTGGTGAAACCATGTTCAATCGCGGCGATTTCGCATGCTGGAGCAAACCTCCGGCGTCTCTGCAGGAGATTCGCTTCCGCCATTTACATATTTGCGAGCATTCGCGCATACGAAGGGAACTCGACGACTGCAATCGCCGGATTGCAGTTCACTAATGCGAATTCTACTCGGGCGAATTCTCTATCACGTATTGCTAGAAATTTGTTTCGAACATGCTGAAATTTTTGGGTATCCCGCGAATGTAGAATAATTTCGAGCTCTTCGTGAACGCGTGCTACCATCGTGGTGCGCTTGAGAATCTATCTTCACTTTTTACCCCACGCTTGTATTTACAATTCAATTGATTCGATACATAGATAAATAGATTCGATAGATCGCATTCGATACATTGATAAAACAAATGGTTCGAGTTGTTTCTTTGAAGGGTTTACAACGGTCTCAAAAGCGATTCTACGTAATTATCGCTCTTTTTCATTTTTCTTTGTGGCATCGAGAAGGAACTTTGATGTTTTTTTTTTTTTTTTTCGATGAATGTCCCGGAAGTATCCGATTTGAGAACAATCGTAAAACTCAACTTTGGTCTCTTTCTCACGAGAACTTTAATATATTCATGTGATTACAAATATCGTCAAATCGGACAAGTCAATTCGTTTTGTACAAGTGATGAAAATTAAGCTGACTTGCAGCTTGCGATCTCGAGTGGTGACAGAATGTACGTCTTTGCCACAAAGTACGTCCCTGACCGCCCTGCTGCCGCCCCCAGGTCACCCTCGATAGACCTCCTGCCCCACGAGTGTCTTTTTTTCTACGAAGACTCGATTAACTGCATTATTTTTCGTAAATATCGCAGTTGCGTGAAAAAACGATACGTTTTTTAAAAAGATTTTTAATTGCAAGGTCAGTGCTTAAATACTGTAGTATCTTTAGATACGTGGATATGCTACGAGGAATTTGAAGAATGGCGGATAAAATTGTTAGCGAGTGTAAGAAAAGAGAGTATACTCACTCTTATGTGAGCAGACTCGTATAAAGACTTTAGAGACCGCCACTGTTCAAATTTCTCTAATTAGCCAGTGAATTGAGTGCAACGCGAGAGAAAGGAAAGTCGTTCGTTGACGTGTGTGGTTTTTCATATGCTGCTTAGTTTTCGTCGATTTGCTTTTGAATGGAGAGAGAAAGAGAGAGAGAGAGATATACAGAGAGAGCTTTTAAGCTTCTCGCGGATACAGTACGCCTTGACGATCACGCGCTAAAGTCATGCAGATGTATGTATATGCGCGAGCTATTTTCTTGCAAGTATAATACGAGACTCCTCTCTGCATAATCTGTTTACCGAAGTTGGCGTAACACTTCGGGAGCTGAGGTTGAACCCCGGCAAAGTTTCGACAAAGTTTTCACACCTAAAAGGCACTGCGATCGACATTTGTTAATTATTGTCGTTGCACCAACTTCTCGATATGGAAGAATGATTTGTTTGTGCGCAGTCGTATGTTCAGCGGAAAAGTTTCGCCGCGAGGATAATGAAAATGAGATCCAAAGTATTTGCAAGATATGTTCTTCCTTGTACGCCGAAAGTATTGAGCGACTTTAGCTTAGCGTCGTAACAAAACGTACTGCGTGTTAAATGAATTCACTTAGAGTTCACTTTCGTATAATCGTAATCATTGGAAGCGTATAATTTTGTAATTTATTAAACCGACGTACGTTACGGAATGCTCTTAAACACGGCGTGCAAAATGTAACAGCAGGCAAGTGATGCTGTTATTAACGTAGTAGCAGCAGTGAAATGTAACGCCGCAATATTTAGCGTAACCTCATTCTTAGAAATTTTATTGCTGAAAACGTGAAAACGTGAAAATAATTTAATTACACTAATTGTAAGATGTAAAAATGAATTTCATTGTTCGCGAGCAGCTTTTGCTATTCGATATTTTTAGTAGCGACCGGTGTTGCCAACGATCAAAGCGTGGATCACGTAATCGAATCAAAGAGCAATCTCGTAAACTACATAGATAGCGCACATTTTATCCGTCACTTTCACACTCAACTCCACGTGGTACCAACTCGTTGGTTCGATTTTTCGCTTTCCCACGCCTCGATCGCCACGCGTGGCACGGCGGAACTCGACCGTGTAAATAAGTGTGCTCCCAAACTCATTTGCTTGGAGTAAAAATCAGACGTACATCTGAGACCTGCTCACTAACAAGCAGAAGCGTGTAAATCTGTTTCTCATTATTACAAGTTAAAGTATACAACTAAACGATCTGGCGAAACGTACACGTCGACCAAGTATATCTTCGTTACACTTTAAACGATTGTCCAAGCACATCGAACCGTCGCAACATTTCAAGTACATGTACCCTTTTCATATCATAAATCGTTGATTAATACTGAGACTAACTGCTTATACTCTCCGGTCGAAATGCGAGAGTATCACCGCGGACTGGATCAATCCTAACGTTTCAACCAGGATTCTTTCACACAATCAACACTTTCGCGATCGTTCTCATTTTACGTCGCGAAGGCGTTAAATTGAATCCGTTCTCCTGCTTTCAAATACCAAAAATCATCAGGGCGTCCAGGAGGAACGCTTTCCTCACGCACAGGTTCCGAATATCGTTACTACGCGCAATACGTCGCCTCCGCGAAAACGGCGACGAACGTATCCCGGCCAGGCGAGGCACCTCCGAATACTGTATCCCGCACGGTCGTCGCGGTACTTGCCGACAGTTGTTCTTGACGACAATTCCGCGACATCCGGTCGACGTGTACGTCGCTTTGATGGTCGGTGGGGCAGGCGAGGTTCTCCCTAGAAAAGCAGAAAGGAAACCCGGGTGCGGCGAGCGTCCCCCTTGGCCCGTCGGGCCATCCCAAACTGTCAGACGGACGGGTCGCTGCCGGGGGCGGAGCCCGTCTTGCTGCCGTCGACGCCAACTCCGCCACCGTCGCCGTCAGCTCCCCCGCCCTCTCCGCCCCTGTACGGCGAGCCGCCGGCCCCGCGCGCCGACAGACCTCGGAAATCCAGGTTGTACTGAAAAGACGAGTACGAGGACGAAAGAGATTATTACGTGAGGTACATTAGGTACGTAATAAGATAAAGCGAGCCTCTCCAGGCTCCTTTTGCGGGCATTGTCATTTTGCGGGCAAAACGAAAGCTCGCCGAATATCTTACGAAAATCTGGCATGAGGTATGAATTCATTCATACGATTTTTCATATGATTTTTCTTCCACGAGCTTTCGCGAGATTGAAGGATAATATTATTATTTTAAAGTTTTAGCATTTGAAAGTTATTAGAGATATATATATATATGTCGAGAAGATGTCACGTGCTGTGTGACATTGTTTACGCTCTTGCCGTCATACTTGGCGAGTCTGTGATCTAGTGTATTTATTTAAGAAGGATCATATACTCCGACAAAGATAGAACCAATTAATTTTAGTCCAATGTAACATTTTATGTAATATTATTTTATTGCGTCAAACATCTTTAATTTACGTACAATAAGTTTTCTATAAAGATATGATTTCGTTTGTCAGAGTATTTGAGATTATTGGAGGAAGAAATATTAGATTTTAATTTTTCATTACGAGATACATGGTGTAGCCATTCCTGTAAAAGTAGCTGAAAATGGATTAATTCAAATAAATAATTATTGTTACATAGTCGGTGGATGGATCTGTCATGGATCGCGCTGAATATTGTTAAATCGAAGCGAAATCGATGCATTACGCGCGAGTTATATAAAAAGAAAGAAAAGAAGCTGCAAATTAAGTTGACGATCAGCTATGATAAAGTTTACGCAGAGAGACTGATAAGCCGCGAAGTCAGGAGCTAAATGAATTCGTCGTAATATCGTAAACATTTTTCAATCAAGTTCAAAGTTGAATAATTATAGAGCTACGTAATCGTGAAAAATGACCTTTCGTTTTTTGTGCATTCTGAAATTCATCGAAAAAAAAAAAAAAAGTAATTCCGTTTTATCGATGGAAATCTGTTATTGAAATTACGACGTTGGATCCTAGCATGATTGAAATCAGGTAAATCAGATAATACGAAATAAAACAAAGAAGCTGAAATGAAAACCAAGGTCGAACCTGTACGAAGAACGTGTAGTGTTCTCGACGTGTTCGTGCGTGCGCGTGAAACGACAGTGTCACGTGCCACGTGCTACGGCACGACGTATTACACAAGGCTGCTATTATCTCGGTAGCGTTGCGTGTCTTAAGTGCTGCAGTTGTGCATGGTGCAGCTGCAGCTGGAGGAGCTGCAGATTCTGTAGGCAGTAGGGTGGCTGCTGCGTTCCGGGCGTCGTATACGGTAAGACGGACGAATGCACGAAGGAGCCAGAGTTCCGGGACAGCCCGACATTGGGATGTCCCGGGCTGTAATTGAAGGGGAGTAGGGATAGGCTCAGGCTAGGGGGTGGTTTTAGGATATTGTGAAATTGCGCGGACGTGAGTGGATGGGGTTGCACGTAAGGGCTCGTGGAGGGTAACAATTGCGGGCTAATCGGATACAAACAATCCTCTTCGGCCTGGCCGGGCACCGTCGTCGGGCTGAGCTCCATGTATTGCGGCATGATGAGATTGTGCTGGGTATTGAATAGAATGGAAGGAGATAGACGTACACTCGATTTCTTTTTCACCTGAACGCGTGTCTCTGTGGCTCTTCGATTCTCTGGTATCTGTGCGAATACTTGAAACGATCTCACAATATGAAAACGCCAGATTATTTGTAACATTAATTTAATGGTTAAAGTAACGATCGATATTTTATGCCGATAGCAATTAATATTTCGATACAACAAATATTCACACAGATCAATACATTCTGAAGAGAATTTCACAATCTCTTAATTCATGTGTTTATAAATAATTTTCAATGTCATTTTTCATAATTCCAGTTCTATATTATTGTTTTATATAAAAGGCTAAAGTTACCTGTAAAATATAAAATTTGCTGAAGTTTTAATGTCAGCAAGAAACATGGGTAAGATATTATGAATAAAATATACTTTCTTCTTTTTCTCTTATATCGTATACAGACTCCAATACAGGTAACCTCAGTCATAAAATTAATTCGAGCGAAAACATGTCTTCGGTCATTCAAAAAGTAGATAGATTGGGTATATGAAGTATATTCTTAAGGCTCACCTTTGTGGCGCAGACGAAACACGTTGTGACCACCTTCGAGATCACATTCATGAGATTTTTCGTTTCTTGTATGACATTGTCGACTTTTGTAAAAGTGGCGGCTTTGCCGACGGTAGGATTCTTCACGGTGAATTGCAGTTGTTGAACGTAAGTTGGTACTCTATCCAAATTTTCCAAGAGATCTTTCTTGTGTGGTCCACCTGGTACCTGCACCCATGTAACATCGTATACAAACTTATGTTTTCGTTCGTATCGCAAAATAAACTTGTTCATATTTAATTTTCAACGATCCAATAATAGATAAAAGTATTTAATATATAGCATTTAATTATTGATAAAAATAATTTGGTAAAAAAAATAAAATATATATATATATATATATATGTGTATATATATATATATCAAAATAAAATTATTTCGAATTAAAATTTTATAGTATTTATTTTCAATATGTTATATGTCTCTAAGAATTTTATTTTATTTTTTAATAATAATTTTCATATTATATATATATAAGACATTTAAATACATATAAGTTTAAACAAATAATTTACAGCATATGCTATTATATTTTCTCTCTGGATTCACGTGATCATAAAATAAATGTAAATATAGATAATATATAGTATAGATTAACAATCGTTGAAAATTTTTGAACGTATTTATCTTGCGATATTACTTCTGTATATATATTTAGCATTTCTTAAAGATTCTGTAAAGCAAGATGCTTGATTCTATTGTTGTGATAGTTTATTAAATGACTAATAATAAATACTTTGTAATACGTATCGTAGATACTTAGAAGTTTACATCTAAGAAGTTAACAGAAAGATCGTCTATCTGTCCTAGGAAAACACAATGCAAAACTTTCAACGGCACGTAAAAGATTTCTTGATACAGATATTAACTGTGTGAAGTGGCAGTGAAATAGTACAGACCTTATTATTTTGCAAGCTTACTTCATAAATTTTATTTTTTCGAGACAATATTAATTATCAAATGTTAATGAATTAGTTACCAAAGAATTAATGATCAAATGTTTTCGAGAAAAAACAGAAAAATTTTTCAGATTTTAACTTTTTTAAAGATTTAATATCTGAAATATTTAATTATGTAGATATTTATTGATGAATATTGTTTGATACTCGGTTTGATAAAACATACGATGAAGGAAGCTAGCAAAAATTGTGAGACATAATACTCATGCCCCAGATAGTGGAAGGAGAGGGACCACAATGCACATAGACGTCGTCCATAGACGGAAGCATTCCCGTAGCATCTAAAACACACCTTACTAATCGTACAAAAAAAGTTGTAAATGTATGTACATAAAATAGATTTACTAACAAAATCATAAACGTTCATTATGACAATTTAAATGACATGATATACGCGAAAATTGCTCCAACAATTCGAATCTTATTTAAATCGTACACTGACAATTATAATACAAATAAAAAATTTAGAGTTTGAATTTTGGAATGTAAATTATACTTATAAGTACTTGAGTCTCATATGAGTATAATGAATCATCACGTCAGTTTTTTTGCGATGACTTGAAAAATAGTTCTTTCTTCAATTCTAACATCTTTATATCTCCAACATCTTTATATTTGCTTATATTTTATATAAAACAATTTTCTATGCTATTCGTAATGATCAATAAGAAAATCTACGTGCGTGATGTTGCATAACAATACAAACATAGTATATACAAATGTAATGACAACACCCAACAATAGTAGAACATTGACGCTGCAGAGAAAGTAAACGCCATATATACATATAAATATATATATATATATATTAGGTGTTGGAATTAATTCGTAGCGTTTTTTAATGAAAGAATGTTATTTATTTCACATGAGCATTAAAAAATACATTAATGAAAGTACTTCCCATCACTTGTAAAACGCTACGAATTAATTCCAACACCTAATATATATATATATATATATATATATGGCAACGAGAATGATTTGTTAGGGCGAAAATGATATCTATTAGTTCAAAAGGGTCTAAAGTAAAGAGAGAAAAAGTTACCTGGATGGAGGCATTCAAGAGCGAGGGTATAAAAAGGATTGTATATAATACAGAATATATTACAAGGTTAGCGTCTTGTTGTTTCTCTTAAGAAGAGTATAAAGAGAGACCAAAGTGGTTTCAGGTGACTATATATTCGGCCTAGCTAGGAGGGGTTCGAAAGAGGGTAGCAAACGTGTTAATTCGAACATGTCTAATGCTAATAACGCATGTCGAAGCTACTTCTGGTCTGGAAGCTACATTTATAGTAGCATAAAGTAAAATAATAACAAGGTAGTAAGCTAGCGCTTTCAATTAATATTTTCTATTTTTACACTTATTAAAAGTTAAATTATTTATTCTAATTTTTTAATTTTTATCATCTATCTACTGAAAAAAATTACGAAATATTATTGATTTCTTTTTTAAGCAATCGTCTCTTGAAACAATCAGAAATTAAGCTTTGTAATAAAATTCAACTGAAATCAAGTATACAGGGTGAGTAAAAAGTCTCTGACCGATGAAATATCTCGAAAATTAAGCATTTTCGAAAGAAATGTTTCGAAAGAAACAAAAGTTGTAGGGTTTTAAATGATTCACTGATCTAATCAGCCTGACCTTGAGTGGCGTCGCCAAGGTCAGGTCAAAGTTACATCGATTTTTTTTAATGGCACATCCTATTTTTGATTCCAGAATCGAATAGCTGATGTTAAGAACTTTTCAAAACACTACAAGGTCAGATTGATTAGGTTAGTGGATAGATCATTTAAAATCCTACAACTTTTGTAGGAAACATTTCTTTCGGAAATGCTTAGTTTTGAGATATTTCACTGGTCCGGGACTTTTTGCATATCCTATATTTTAATATATCAACAAATATCTACTTAGAAGGTATTATGATATGAAAGATATGCGAATATTTCTACATTTCTACATATGATGAAATTTCTCTTATTGAACGTTAAAGTAGCAATAATTATTGTTAGCATCTACCATTAAATATTTATAAAAATATTAGCATGAATTACGATATAAGTATTTTCGATGCAGACTTGATGCAGCTTCGACGTTGCGACTTACGAAGAAACGAAAACTCAATAGCGAATGTATAAGTGAAAAGATTTCCAATATAGCGAGGATCAAGAAACGCGGAATCAAGTCCAATATAGAGTCCGTATAATAAACAATGGTAAAAGAATGATTATAGAAGTAAGGATGATATATAGATATATCAACATCAGTCCAATTAAAAAAACGTGTGTCATCTCTCTTTCGATCTACATCGGCGTATTAGCCGGCCGCTACGTACCTGGTAACTGAATTGTCTCACAACCTTGTACAATCTGTTTGCCTCTTCGGCGAAATACTCAGCTTGGGTGAATAGGTCCTGGGTGGTCTTCAGGGCGCCTTCGCCTCGCGTGAATTGGTACATCGAGAATGCCATCGACGACATATTCTTCGCTCGTTTTACGATGTCGTTGTTCTCTTCTAGAGCGCTTCCGCTCTCCTGCCACTTTTCCGTCTCGGCATCCATCTCCGAGGTTATCAATTTCATCTCGAGTCCTGCCTTAGCGATCTTTGCCTGCTCCTCGCTGTCCAACCGTACTGGTTTTAACGGTTTGCTCGTCGTACCATGTTTCTAAAATAAAGCGTATATCATTTATTTATTTCATTATATCTAATGAGAAACAAATCAAGTAGAGAATTTTTCTTGATTTTTTAAAAAATTTATACGTATGATATAGAATGTATCGAGAGATCGATTTATTGAGATGATTATGCGTACCCCTGGCCGCGGTAAAGACATGTAAACCTGCTTCTCTGGCCGGTTTTGACTGAGTTCCAAAACATCTTTCGCTACTGTCGTCACATCAGTCATGAGCCACTGCCACATGTCAGCAAATACTGTGAAATATTACAAAAACGTTAAATGATTAGCAATCATTATTGCAAATTTAGTGGGTTATTAAAGCGTTTATATGACTTACCTTCGAGATTTTCCTTGGCTATTTTACTGGTGGGATGCCTGGCTAACGTATGCGCGGCCGTTACGACTTGAGGACCATATATTCTTAAGTTGATCTCCGTGAACTTGGCCGACACTTGCAACGATTCCGAAAGCGCAACGTGTCTTAGAAGTTTGCATACCTAGAAGGAAGAATAATATGTAGTAATTCCAACTATTCCAAGAAGAATAAAAACTTTTATTTGAAGACTATATATTGATAAAGAAATAACCGTGTATTCCAATTTTTATGTGCATTATATTGGTAAATCACTTCAAAATCACAGAGATTTATCGTTAACGTCAGATATGAATAATGAACTATGTGGTCTAAATTCACTTAAAGTTAGACGTGAAAATAAATTCAATTAAGTGCTGCAACTGATTGCAATCTAGAAATGATGAATGTAATCATTGCATACTATATTTAATAAATCAATATGTCTAGAGCCAACTCAATGCAAAATTAAGGCATGCGCATTTTTGCTGTGAGAGATGTAAGTCGATTTCGTAATTCGATAATATTCTTCGAAAAGAACTCTGATTATTCGTGGACTTTGAACTTAGAATGCACGTGCACGCGAACGCGGATACGCGGTGCGTGGGCCACGTCTGGGAGCTTACTTCGAGAATGTGTTCGATATACTCGTGGAACCTGTCGCTGCTCTCTTGTAGACGGTCGATGTCATTGGCCAACGCGAGATTTCTGATCGTTGACACGAGTTCCTGACCGGCTTTTGTCACTTGGCCAAGATCGCCGGCCTGTTCCATCGTCGTCGCGCTGAGTTGCTGGCGAAGGTCTCTAGTCGCCCGTAACACACCCATCACCGCTTGTTCCATTTCCGAGCTGGGTGAACCCCCGCCGCCCTCGTAATTCTGATGGAACACGATATTCATCATTTCATACTTTATCATGTTTGATTTATTGGGAAATATTTTTTATTATCGGATTATATTATTCGAAACATATTTGGTCATTTTTCATCAGATAGAATTTATTGCAAGCTAATTTGTTTTTAGTAAGCTAGTTTTAATATTATCGTTATAGCGCACCAACAACCGCGTAGGCTCTTAATTAGATTTTTTTATCCCTTTTAGATGATTTAAATATTATGTTATTATTTTCACTTTACAAGTCTTATCACAATCAATAGTACTAAGATTTTTCGCGCATTCTTACACGATATTATTAAGTATTATTAAATATTATTAAATATTTAGTCGCGCTTGTAAGATAGAGTAAACTTTATTGACTCACCATACTATTGCCGATCCGTAAGAGTGTATTGAGCTCGAGTTTCGCGCGATCACAAAGCAGAAGAATATTTTCTCTGTGCTCGTGACTCGTATAAGCGCTGTCGGTGAAGTCTTGTGTCCTCTCGACCACTGTTTCAAGCGCTGATGTAAGTGTTTCGCGACAACCCGGTCCTAGCAGGGTCATCCTCGTTGTTTCGACGAGCCTTTCGAAGTGTTTCAAAGCTGAGCAAACGGTACTGCTATCCCAGTCTTCCTGCTGCGGACTCTGCAAGCAATGGCAGTTGTTGAAGAAATATTTTTCTTAAAAAAATGTAGCAGATACCTTTCTCTAAACATCTTAATTATTTAAATATTTTAAAATAATTACATATATAACGAGTCTAGATTCTTTCGTACACTCATATTTTATAATGTTGGAAAACACTTATACTCCGACGAATATTAGACACGACACAAATAATATTAAATCTTTTAGAGATGTCACGTTTGGGAGCGCCATCCCACTTGGCCAGGTTGTCTACAATCACTTCAAAATCGATTATGTCGCATGGAAAGTGGATAGTACTTGAGTGTAAAATGTAAGGATATATTTTTGTACGGGTAAAGGCTGTTCAGCGTGACCCAATGGTATCTCTCGCGTTGTTTCTTCAAAGACTCGAGAGATTTTCGGAAGTGTCGGTAATACGTGAAATATTTCCCCTCATTTATTTCATGCTGAAAGAAATCTGGTACGGAATGAAAGCATCGCGCGTCGAAGTACCGATATATAAATGCTGGTATACAATTTGGCATGATGCAAATAACCATTCATATTCTTTATAATGATCGTGTTATTTATGATGCAACAATTTTTTTCCTGCAATGAAAACTTTTCATCATTGCTTTTTGGATAACCGTTGAATAGACTTTTTATGCAACCACAAAATTTTGCCAGCAATGCCACAATTTAATTTCTTATATCCAATTTTTAATAGATGTTTAATTTTAACATAAAATTTGCATGAGATGATTTATGATTTACACACTCTATGTACGAGTATGTAATAACTTCGGCATTAAATAATCCATTTTAATTCCATGAGTGGAATTTTTTTATCGCATATTTTGCTTCCAATTTCTCGTTATATAGGTTTTTTCCACTAGTTTTGCACTATTAATTTTTTTCATTATATATATAAATGCAAATAATAAATATATTAAAATGTATTTAATACGGAAGATTACTTAAAAATATTTAAATAATCCTCCATATTAACAATATATAAATTATTAGCGATCACGAATTTATTAAAGCCGAAATAATCATGAGTAATCGATTGTGTGGATGGTATGCAATCGTAATCCATTGATATTTGTAGGACATATTCCATTGATTCTCCTATATACCATCTTCAACCACGGCTTATCGATTTCACCAGGTCATACGTGCTGTTATATTTATGGGTTTCTCGAGTACTAAGATTATTTCGATATCTCGTTTACAACTTCTGTTACGGCAATGGATCGCGGCTCAAGGTCATTTAAATTGCATATTAGGATTTGTAAATCACAATTTGGCGGGCAAAGGCTCTTTGGAACGTTTCCAAGACTTTCGGAAACATTTTATCATGTATTGCTCTTTTAATCCTTACAATATGGATATGTATTCTCGCTGTAGCATAATAATGAGAGGCGCATGCTTATTTGACAACTGCGATTATTATAATGTTTCTTGACAAGCTTTAACGCGAAAATATTTGTATCGATAATTATTTTCTCATTATTCAAACAACATGTATGTTTAAAAGACGTCATGAAGATCTCTTTTGGAATATATGTATAATACATGTCAAAGATATTTAAAAGATATCATAAGGACATCTTGTAGACATTGCATGTTGTCTGGGTATTTTTATATTAACTTTTAAATAGTTCGCTATTTTGTTCCGCAGATTAATAGCTCGTGAATAGATAAATATTGAAAAAACTATTATTGTATAATTTCACAATTTGATTATTCTTTTAGCTTTATTAAATTAATTTTAACGATGTTGAGTGGTAAATGTTTTCATCATTTATGAACGTTTATAAAGTATTCTTGAAATAGACAGCTTACCTGTGAATTCGAGTAGGATTGAGATTCGCTACAGTCTAATACTCCGTCCTTGACAACGTAATGTATCAGATCCATCGCTCTTCTCATTTGGCAAAAAACGGTGTCTCTGTTCTCCTTAGCGGATGGACACTCGGGGTGCCTTAGACATGTCTTGCTGGACGTGAGTAGCATCATGGTGCTTCTCTCTAATACTTGTCGGGCCGCTGCCATTTGCGCGCGTCGCCTCTCGTCTTTGAGATCATTCTGAAAATAAAGTGTAAAAAGTTTAATTGAGTCACGGTAATACTAATGAAAATTAATATAAAATTCATGAATGAAATATTGATTTGCAAGAAATAAATCTCACCTGACGATCACCCGTTAAATGTGCCAACTCGACCATCTCTCCTCCAAATTGGCTAAACGCCTTGACGAATTCTGTGAAATTCGAGACACTTTCGAGACGCCCGAGACTGCGGGCGACCTTATCCTTGGCATGAAGCAATTGATTGACCACGACGATGTCTGCCAGGAGGAGGACTTTTGTCACTGAGCCTAGGAGACATCTGGCAGCTCTTACGACGGAACCTCGGTCAGCCAAGCTGTCTTCCAAGGCACATTCGCATAATTTCTCGATTGCTGAGCCTAAATGTAACATAATCGGATTGTATTGTCTAATTTTATAACGTATGCATATCTGTAGAAGTTAAAATATGTGTAAAGTAATAGTTCTTTCTACTTATTCCACTGTAAGATTTAATTCTTGAAAGAGAGATCGATCGAATTTTGAGCGAGTGTGACGGACAAGGAATACTAATGAATTAAACATCTCGCCTTTTTATCGTGTGTCACCGTAAAATCGGAGTAATCTGATTTAATTATGACCGAGCTCCTTGACTTAAGTACGACGGCTACGAGTAATTGGATGCTCTCGAACGATCATAATTAATTATACTTCGCACATTCGCTATCTTATCTAAATTAAAAAATGTCAATACTTAATTAAGCTTATCGTTAAGAAATTATAGTAAAATTTAAGCAAATAGCAGCATTGTGTATTTACATTTCTAAACGTATTGAAATGGAAACGTTAACTAATTCTTATTCCCTTTTATTTGAAATTTATTAACTATGATTTTAAAGCCAATATTTTTTTAAACAAGTCTATAATATCCAACATTAGAGAGTCATATAATAGAATGAAATTAATAAGAGTAATTAACATTAATTGGTATATACAATTTATTGATAGTGATGACAAAAAATTGTTCTTAGCTCTTCCTAGCAATATAATATTGACAGAAATCAGCACAAAAATCTACATTAAAGAGCTTTTTGTAAGTTGCATTTGTGCATAACGTTTTCTAATAATATCGTTATCGATTGGAAACTCTTCGAGTATGAGACATGAGAGGTGTTCTGTATTATTAAATAATTATTTTCGGAATTAGAAAGCCGTAATTAACGCGAAACACAATATTGCCGCTGGCTATTATCATCTATTATCATTAATTGTTCATCGCCATTAGGAACTCACGATGTCCTAAAGGAAAACTATTACAGGGAGAATCGATGAGAGAACAATTGATTATAATCAGTTCTATTTGTTCCTTTATATTGAATAATTATGAGAAAACGCCTAATTGTGGGCGTTTAATGGAATAAATTTATGTATGTCTACAAATCCTCTTTAACAATGTTCTATTGTGTCGCATATCTATGTAAATAAATTTTATTCATTAATTTACTCTTCTGAATAGTTTCTTCATCAACTCAATATTTATAAGCTATTTTCTATAGGCCACTGCGCATTACTTTTATTCAGTAGAACTTGTTCATCGTTTTACTTGATGGATACTTTTCTCATTAGAGAATTTTCTCTAATGAGAAAAGCACTGTTTCATTCTTCTTCGTTTCAACAGTGTGTTGCAAACTTCAAAATTAATTATTGTATATACTATATGTATATATATATATATAATTTATAAATATTTGCTGTATAAGCTATCACGAGACATTGCTAAAGAATATGTAAGACATCCGTAATTGAATACTTAACGCAACGATTAAAGATATGGCAATATTCTTTTTTTGTGTTACCGCGCCCAGTATTCTCTTAAAGGGCAAATCGCTTATATCCTTTTATCGAACTGATTAGTAAAGTGATGCCAGCATTGTAAGATTAGTCGGTTCGATATGGAATCCTTATAGCGTTTTATATAGACTAACTGTTACGTAAGAGAACTTGACCTAATTTAAAAATCGAAGTGCACTGATTTCATATCATTTCGTATATACATATTTAGTTATTATTCCGATAATCGAGGATCGGTTTTTTTCATGTTTTATTAGAATAATTATGAGCCATAAGCTTTGTAAAGTCTATATTTATTTTATAAATTTTATTGTCTATATTTCACAAATCACGAAAGAAACATATCAATGAATAAGAACTATTTCTTTTTTTTTGAATCTAGCATTTTATTTACGTAATTAACGCTGCTAATATTTACTACGTAATTAACGCTGGATGCAATATATAAACAAACTATTTTATTAATAAAAGTGTCTGCCTAATTTCGGTCTTTACGGTGAGAGTTTTTGAGCGTAAGGAAGCAAATAGAGCACATCTCATGTACCTCATATCTCGATATTGATGGACGCATCGGATGGATTGCAATTGGAGAGATTGCTCGGATGTGACGCGTACAGCATGTTCTAGGAGTGTGCTTTTCGTGATTCACAGGACAAAAATACATCGAGCTGATAAGCACATCAAACTTGAGATTGACATTTACGTTTTTATTTCTTGTTCAGCGGAAAGTACTGTTTTTTTTTTGTTCCACGTTATTATTAATTGAACCATTTTATATACAAGATTAATTTATCACGTAGATGTGAGGAAATCAAATCATTGTTATGAAATATGATTTGTGAATTTTGAACAAACTGAAGTTTTCCAAGATGCGTATCAATCGCTTAATTGCTATCCTTGTAACTTTCTGCTGGCACGCGATAATATTGAAAGAACAATTATACGCGTTGCTTTAACTCGCGTGATTAGGAAAACTGTAGTCATAAACGAATAATTTACATTGATGATAGAGCGTTATCAATGCTATGATTTATTCTTGGATTTGACTGGATATCCATGTCGATTGGTATTTCTTCTTAGCATAGCAATCTTGCAGTAATTAACCAAGTAAAATACAAATTTAAAGAAAATAAATGATTTTTATCTGTTCACAAACGGGCTTTCTCTCACGAAGTAGTGAAAAAGTTTTTATATTGACATAATTGATATTATTACTTTAAATTTTAAATATTATTTATTTGGAATGTTTTTTGGTAAAAAATTTCTGGAAGGGAGGAAAAGGATGAAGGATAGGAACATAATAGCCAGGTACAGATGTGGGAATGAAACAAGAGGGGATCAGTATTGGAGAGAGGAAGAGGATAGGAGGTGCAGAATATGCCAGGTTATAGAGGAGAGTACGTGTCATGTGTTAACGGAGTGTGAACAGACAAAGAATGGAATGCAGATGGGAAAATTTTTAGGAGAAGAGGGCAAAGGACTGGAAATAATGAAGATGATAGAAAAGGTGAGAAAAGAAGTAGAAAAGAGGGAAATAGCAAAGACGAAAGAGGACTTTAACTAGACGGACAGGATGTATAGTACTATATAAATCCTAAGCGATGTATTTTATGAGGATGGACGTAAGATACCAAGGATACAAATAGCCACGTTTGGATATTGTTGTTCATTTAGATGTATATATAAGTTATATGTAAGTTCGGATATTGTTGCCAATTCAGATATATATAAGTTGGACTTTGTTGTTAATGTTAATTTTATTTGAGTTAATATACTGAGTGACTTTGCTGACTTTGCTGACGTCTTAATAGAATAAGATAATATAGGAAGAGTAATACAGGAAGTAAAATTGGAAGTGTAATCAATGTTATTATGTTAAAATGTGTGCTAAAATGTGCGTTAAAATACATAACAAGATATATTTATTGTAAAGAAATTATGTAGACCGGAAATCATTAGGCAAGGATTAATAAATACAATACAATATTTTTTGGTAAAATTGCATATTTTCAAAATATGTCAACAATATTTGTCTATTAAGATTAAAATGAATTATCGTGTATAATGTGGATTTGTAATTGTGCAAGCGACATGAATGGTTGCGTTTATCAGAGGATACCATTAAACTGTGGGAGTAAATAGCTCGGAACGGCGTTTTATGATAACCATGATAACGTGAGCGATCAATGACGATGAATGTGACTAATGAATCACTAACTTTACTCGTTAGCGAAACATTTATCCGCGCTTATATCAGTCTGCGTTAAATTGTTCCAATATTTATATTATGCTTCTTCGTTAATAGTGTTTCACTCTACAGATCTTAGATATACAATGCGACTTTCGTTTGTACGGCTTTTTGCAAGTTTGCATAGTATAATCCAATTTATTATTTCTTTCATCGATTTTTACGATAGCCTTATCTGAACGGGCCTTTTTACCGTTCACTACTAAAATACGCCGAGTGAATTTATATCGCGTTTTTCCCAAGTGACACGTCATGATAAAAATCGCTCTCTTGTGCCCGTATACGCTGCAAGCTGAAAACTTTTTGTCATTCGGTTAGTTCCGTCATAAAAATGGATTTATTACCATTACGTCTGGGAAATGTTGGCATATTTGTGTGAAGAAAATCGCGGTAAAATCGTTAGCATTTGATTTCAATGATTGTGTATTAAATTGATCAATTTGTCGAGGTTATTAATCTGTTTACACAAGCAAATTAACTGGATACTTTGATAGAGAACTGCATATAAACTCTCTAATATCTATATTAATTTTGTATATGCATGTTTTATCGAAATATTAAATACAAATGTTTTACGTACAAGTTTAAGCTTATATACTTTTTTTGGTTCTAATAATAGTAATTAAAATAAATGTTTTGTTCATTAAATTGATTTGAACATAAAAGATTATCAAGATATAAATTTAATATTAATAATATTTATGCGAAGATACAATGAAAGCGATTATTATTTCACGTCAATTGACATAATCGCGAACGAATGAAATTAAAATTACGAAATTCACAGCGTGTGATTAACAGCATCGCGATGACGATTTCCTTCGATTTCATCCGTTCGATATTTCAGTTCTCGGACAATTTATTTTTGCTCCGCGCATCGCGATATTTCCAGCCTTTATTTGCATATAACTGCATTTTATTGTCAATTATCACGAATTCGATCTCTGCTTTTGCATTTGTTTTTCATACATGATGATTCCGAGTGATCATCAGTGACTATTTCGTTGCAACAGAGTGTCAATATGGCACAGAAGAGCTAATGAATAACTAAATGAAAGCACTCTACGTACTCTCCGTTTAATATTACGTACTACATATTAATATACTATGAAATGTGTCTTTATAATCTTTTAATTATCACTTGATTTGAAATGGATGTCGGACCAAATGTCTACGCATCCATCAACTTGCTCGAATGCACTCGCAGTTGGCAGTGACTGTAGGTTGTTTGTATTTGTGATTAGATGCGATTAGGTGCGACTATTCCTCAGCGTTGCTTTGTGCTTACCGTATGCTGTTTCTCTCCAGATATATAAATTTGGCATGTTGCCATTTATCTTTTACGGTAGTCGCTTTTCCTTATAGTAATGCGCTTGTTCTCTCTGTCACCGCTGCTCTGGTGCGCGAGTTTAAATTCCACCGAGCTTCGAAAATAGCGTTATCTTGAGAAAGGGAGCGTCTATAACTAAGCGTTTAAGCATTCCGTACAATGTTACGAATCTTCCATTCGATTTTGATATGCACGTCGAAAACGTGTGCGACCTATTACGTATAATTGCTATTTAAAATTCTCTCGCGAATTCTACTCTGCAATTCTACTGTATTTCACAAAGATTTTTGGTTTTCTATTTTAAGAAATGATGATTTTCGTGATAATAATAGTTCAACCTCATACGTACGAAGAGTGATTTCTATGCAGAAATCACCGATGCCGACGGTTTATACAAATTCGTCGCGTGTTGTGTCATAGTGAATCCCACAAGCACGATATAGCGTTCGCAATTCCACAGTTAGTTACACTTACCGATTTACACGCGATACCACGCGAAACGATTTGTTCAAGCCAGCAGGTAGTAAGCTTGCATGTCTCTGCACGATTGTTGTAATATCGGTGCTCTTTCGACGTTATTTCATTACTTCAAATTGATACGTCTCGTGCTTCGATAAGCAATCCCACGTATAGCAATCGAATTTTATTATCTTATCTATTATCTAGAATTTTCATCGATTTATTCTAAATTCGTGGAGCGCGCTGTTTCTGATTGTACATAATCCTGTTTTGACCTCAGTGTTGTGACGAAAGCTCGTCGGTTTATTATTTATCGCCGTTTTTCCTTAAGCGCAAGATCGATGACAACGAAAAGAATAACTGATATAATAATAGTATTTCTTAAATATATAAGCGATGCTACAATCTTTAAAATTCATTCTGGTATAAGTGTAGTATATTTCATTTCTATTATACAATATATATATATATACCCTTATATTATTTTATTACATCCTTTATTCTCGAATTATAGAGTATTCTTTAATTCAAACCTATGTTGAATAGGTATCTCGCTACGAAAGCTTTCTTCAAGATCTTTAATTTTGTGGTGTGAGACTTTTCGACGTTGAAGACCACCGAGACCGTCTCTTTCCTCTGCGGCACAATTCTCCTCGAAGAGCGAACAGGTGTGCTGGAAAGAAATATCCCTTACTTCGACCATTACTTCTCCGCTATTTGGCAAAGATACGTCGAGGCTCTTCTTGTATGTAGGTGACGAAAAACCTTTCAAGGTTTGGTGAAACTGGGTCATCGCGCGCGCTGTTTCCACATGGTAGCAGCAGTCGTTCTGCAATGTGCAGCTTAGCGTGAAGATACGAGAAGATGTAATCTGCCGACGATAAGACTTCAAAGAGTGACGTTCAAAGGTTACGAGCCTTATCCTTGCGTGTATGAAGCTCTTTTCCGGTTTGCGTGCTCTTAGAGGTTGTCCGCGCAAGGTTGCGTATGAGAGATGCAATTTGTATCTTTTCGATGTTTGATGTTACCATTTGAATCTGAAGATGTTTCCTTATGCGTTATAGTCTAGAGAGAAATCTGCTCTTACATGAATGAAAATGTTGGATAGTTTTGTGAAATATTTTAACCTATATATAATGTTCATTTATGCATATGCATTTTATCTTTCTTTGTCCCTTTTCTCTTCTTAAAAGATGAAGAGACTATAAGATACTAACTTATATGCTAAAAAGAATATTAGTCGTTCCGTAATGCAAATCGTAAAATCACGTTGGAGTATAATTCGCGATGCATCCTCTTAAATCTTTACGCGAATCAAATTTTTGTGATCTATTTGACGAAGATTTTGAACTTTATGACTCAGAAGTAATGCCGAATTAAAAAATGAGAAAGAGTTGTATATTTTACTTTATTGCTTTTTATGTTCTTATAAATAACGTATAATACGAATTTCATATTTATGAACGGCTTCCGATTGCGAATTTATCTAAAGTAACATAATTATAATATTTTAAATATTGGGATTGTGAAATATCTACTGCTTGAGATAATGTTATTTGCTCGGTTATTTGAAAAAGAAATTCGTGTAAGTACTTATAATACAATTTCTTCTTGAGAAGAAGATAATCTCAAAGGAATACAAAGTTTTCAATAAAATATAAACTGAATGAAAGTATTAAAGTACTTCAAATTATATCTATAATTGTAAAATTTGTTATCAAGATAGAAATTTCGTAACAATATTGTTTACTATCTTTACCCTATTTTTATTTGTATCAACTGTGTGTGTGTGTGTATTAGATTTAAAAGAGAATAACATAAAAAATTTTATGTTATATATTTAAACAAGATTAACATTTTAATTCTAATAAGCGTTATCTTTTGCATACTTCTTTGAATACTATATGATTGTAGCAAAATATATTGTTCGCAAAATATGAACTTTCTTTTCTTATTCTCTAAATTTCTTGAGAGTAATAATATTGGACAATGAAAAATTTTGCAAATTAATGCAAATCTCTACATTGTATTGCTCTTCTGCTAGATAATACACCATTCTAAAGTTATTCACATAATCTCCAACAGATGCATGATGTTGGCGTGCAAAATACGCCAAGTTTTAATGCGAATTAATGTAATATGCAATTGGATATGTTTATATTGTCCTAACTTTTGATTAATGTACTATCGTAATATTCGTGAGAATATTTGTATTAAATTTGCGCTTATACCATCCGTTCTATGAAATTCATTCATTCGTTCTGTGAAACTCACAGTGATGCTTTTCTTTATTTCGAATGAGAAGTATTGACGTTGTTGCAACAATTATATTTTTTCTATATGAAAATCTTTCGACACGCATACATAAAATCTGTATAAATAATTTCAATAATAATGCAACTTGTAATTTGAATATTACATAATGACTTCAAAACTTTGTTATTTAATAATAATTGAATACATAAAAACACAACAGTCTTGCTAATTTAGATTATGGAAGGAACTCTAACGATTTACAGATAGATTGAGTTTTAATTTTTGTTAGAAGCTAAATTATATAAAGATATTCTAGTTATTTTATTTTACTCGTACATCTATTTACATTACCATCAATTTTGTACGTATTGTCACAAATGTTGTTACACTTACCTGCAACCCTCGCCTCTTTGCACGCCTCGTACATGTCTTGTTTGATCTCCGGGTTGTCGTCCGCGATAGTTTCGCCGACGGTCACGAATCTCTCGACCGCCAAATTTACCGCCTGGCCGACCCTGGCAACCGCTCGCAAACTCCGGTCCGAGCATAGTGGTCGTTCTCTATGTGAGATTAACGTAGAAATCTGTAAAGATATTGCATTTTGATGAGTGCACAACATTTAGTCGGAAAGATCTATATGAAATTTCATTTTAGAATTTTGATATAATTGACAAAGAGAATTTTGGTTTTAGACTTGTATTTATTAAATATTATTGTTGTAATGAATATCATGATTATTATACATACAAGTCTATTATACATATACATATAATTTATTACTTCGAAATATTTAATATTTTATAAAATAAAATTATATCGTATTTATGAATAAAAATGAAATTTTCACGTAAGTGATATCGATACATTTTTACTGGAAAACTCAATTGAAATCAGACACGATACGATTTTATAAACAGATTTTGAGAGTTAATTAGATATTTGTGTTATGTTTATTTTAATTAAAGTTTAATTGAGAAACTTAATTAAAATTTATTTTAAGACGTAATCTAAGTTCCGATATTTTCGATATTTTGATATTATTTGTGGATTTTGGTTCCTCTTAGTGCTTATTGCATTTCGACAGCAGGATTTAGCTCAAGCAAAAAAACGTCAACGAACACACTTTGATGAGCATTTGATGAACATAGATAATGCCGTAAATTGAAATAATCGAAATTTATATTGAATAAAATTAAATATCTTTCATTTTTTACCAACGCCTTAAAGAAAAAATCTGTCTCTACATATGCAAATGTTTAATCGTGATTATTTGTTCTTGCTAGTTGGACTTAAATGATGACATTCAGAAATGTGTTATATCTATCAAGTCAAGACACAAATAAACACAGGTCGTGCGTTAGTACAATGATTATCACTTCGAAATTTTTAATAATCACCTTTTAGTTAGTCACTTATCACGATCGCGTTCTAATTATAGATAATGCAATGCAGTGGCTTACAGGGTCGCTTCTTAGGTCAATTTATTAGGTCGAGTTTTGGTACACGAATGGTAACATAGCGATTTTTTTATAAAAAATAGAATACTATACGTAATAATAGATATCAAAGTCTCATAATAATTCGAATTGTTATCATTACGAATGTATTTGTTATTTTGACATACAACACGCGTAATATTTATGTGAGATCGCCATCGAGACAGATGAGCCATCCTGTATGTCATTTATTTTAACATGATCGCGACAAGTGTTATAAGAAATTAAAATTCATATTCATTAAAATATTTATAAACGGGTCAAGAATATAATAAAGTAAAACCGAGTAAATTAGTGGATAATTATTATGCGTCAACATATTATGCGTCATCATCTTTCAGAATACTCGTTCGTTATATTATCTTTCTAAAAGATAAATCCCGCATAGAATACAAAAACGGTCAAGTATTCGTAGACAATTGTATCTACAGACTAGTACAGCTTGCTACTGACTCCCTTATTTTAATTAACGTCGTCCTCTTGTCTAATCCAGGGCGATTTCAAAATAACCAGCACGTTCGTCCGCATATTCTGCATTTGTTTCAGTTGTATATGACTAGCGACCATGATATACCATAAACGTGCTGCTTGCGTTGTGCGTGGAATTACGGCGGAGAGTCCGTGGTAGCTTGTTAAAATTACTACGTAACGCGCTCCGAGCATTCGCAAATCGTAGCGGCTACACTGCATTTTCCACACAATTAGACGATGCATTTGTTCGTCGTTCCTTTCAGAGATGTCTGCCTCAGTCGAAGGAGGGAAAAGGAATACGGGCTGTGACGTGGAGCAAAGGGACGAACTCGCGGACTATTGTTTTGAGAGATGAATGCGTGTACTGTGCAGACGTGCATACACACACATACATATAGAGTCATACGCACGTAAACGACTCCATTCATCCCGATTCGATCGTCTTATGTAAATGGAGATGTCTGTGACACAGCACTTCGTTGCATGTAATTGCATATTGCATGCATGCGCGACAGCGTGAATGGCTATGCGGGATAAAACTATATTTTGACGTTTTATTATCGTAATGTTATGACGTCGTAATGTTAATGTAATAGTATCGATTATAATAATATTGATTTGGCTGGATTTGGCGCTAACTTAGTTAACAAAATTTTCTTTTACAATTATAAGAGGCATTGATAATTATCATTAAATGGAAAAGCAAATGTGGTAGTACATTTAAATTCCATACTGGTTGAAAGAACCCGTCTATACAAAAAGTTAATAAGTGTTTTTTTTCAAGAGTTTTGAATTTAGCTAAAAAAGCAGGCTTAATATTGCAATTCAGTATTTTGTTTAGAAAAGAGATAGAATTATGTATTTTATTCGGCCATTGTGATATTACTTATCCAAAATCTAGAAATTTCTTTAACCATGTACATACATTTGAATGGCTTCATTTATTCGTCGTACAGTTTATATTATATAATATAAATATTACATCAAATTTTTTAAAAATATTGCGTTTTTAATATGCACTATATATACAGTGTTTTATTTTAATTGTTCTAGGTAAATAACTCGAGGAGTCGTGAAATTAAAAAAATTTCAGACAAATCTTATGTGACTTCCAGGGAGATATAAGATGATATCATAGACTCGATCTTGGGTGACGTTGTCACAGCAAGGTCATTTTGAATTTTTTAAATTGAACCCTTAATTTTTTTATTGCATATCTCGAGAGCTTTTCGAAACATTATAATAAAATATTTTTAAATATTTGAAACTTTTTGAGTTCTAAAGCTTGAAAGTTACAATAGTATTATCTAAGATGTCTGGTGATTATCAGTGAAATATCTCGAAACTTTCGCATTTCCGAAAGAAATGTTTCATACAAAAGTTATAGGGTTTTAAATGATCTATCCACTGGTTTAGTCAATCTGACTTTGGGCGGCGTCGCCAAGGTCAAGTCAAGGTCACATCGATTTTTTTTAATGGTACATCCCATTTTTTATTCCAAAATCTAATAGCTGATGTCAAGACACCAAGTTTTCAAAACACTACAATAAAGTTATTTTTAGTACTTTCCGAGTTATGAGGCTTGAAAGTTACAGCACCATTGGCATTAGCATTACGCAAAGTGTCGTCCGGCTGACGACTAAAACCTCTTGAATATTGTTCAGGATTATGATCTGGATAACATTTATTAAGATCAAATTTATTGGAACCTTTGGAGATTGTTCCTCTTATTTTCATTTTGGCATTAAAAATTCATTTTTATAATTTTTAATTTTAATTTTAATACTTTGAGTAATGCTAATGCCGATGGTATTATAACTTTCAAGCCTCATAAAGTCTCGAAAAGTATTTAAGAAAAAATATTTTATTATAGTGTTTTGAAAAGCTCTTGATGTAAGCTACGAAAATATGTAATGAAAAATGAGGGTATCATTTAAAAAATTCAAAATGACCTTGCTTTGACCTTGATAACATTATCTAAGGCCAAACCTATGGTACCATCTTGTGTTCTCCTCAAAATCACATAACTTTTGTCTGAAACTTTTTTTAATCTCACATCTCCTTCTCGAATTATTCGCTTGGGGCGATTAAAATGAAACAATCCTGTATGTATATGTATATACATACATATAATCAGTGTTGGGTAGTATCTCTATACATATATAAAGATACATTTTGTGTATCTAACCTATATCTGAAGTACATTCAAATTTGATATTTGTATCTATATTTAGATAAAAAAATAGCATCTGAACTGATTTTCAGATGCATTTTTCAGATATATTTTTCAGATGCATTTCCTCAGCATAGTCACAATTTTATTTTATGTGTGATTGTCGATCGATTCCATTCCGCAGAAAAAAAACAGCTTCATTGTTGCAAAATTCTATAACATGATTGGTCCTTCCCTTAGTTCCTCACAGAATCTAAACGCAAATCAGTCATATTAAAGAATTTTACAGTTACACAGTTGCTTTCTCTGCTGAACGTAACCAGTGATCTTAGATTGTGGATTTTCTAACGCATGTATAGTTAAGCTGAAAACACAATGTTTGAAGCATTTTTGGTTTATAAAACTATGATGAATTATATCGTCTTATAATTCTTATCTTAAATCTTCTTCTCTTCTTCTTACGTTAGGCTTCTGGCTTGTGTGTTTCTCTCATATGCTTGCGATGCACACGCTGATTATTTAATTGCCACGAGCACATGGGACATACAATTTTAATGCCGGTTCCGAACGGCGAATTTTTCGAGAGATATTTCTATGGGCAAGGATACTCTCGGGAGATTGCCGGCCTTTTCCGAGGAGACATGAGCGTAAATATTTTGGTTCCTATTAGGATCGAACCCGGAACCTCTGACATGATAGACCAGTACGCTGTCTACCATGCCATGCTCGCGTTCTCTTATCCTAAATTGTTTTACGATAATTGTAAGTTCTTTCAATTATCTAAATGTAACAAAAATGAATGAATAAATGATTTATTTAATAACTAATACTTTTTTTATACATTACCATTATTACAATAAAATTAATTTGAGAGTATCTGAAATGTATCTGAAGATACTTTTACCCAAGCAGAACCACAAGTCAAAATTATGATATCAAAATGATGTTTAAAACTCCAAAATGATCATTAAAAGTCATTTTTCAATCATTTCTGATTCATTTTAATGTCATTTTGACATTATCGTGACTTGTTGTTCTGCTTGAGTAAAATTTGACATCTACATATACCTGTATACATTTTAATATGTGTATGTATATCTGTATTTAGATACATTTTCATACATGTAATTGTATCTATATTTAAATTTTAAAAATATCTTACTCATCATTGTACGTAATGTATATATATATGTATGTACAATATATATATATATATGTATACCTTGTAGTGTTAATGTATTATATTTTATGTTAACAATTTGCTAAATGTTTTTAAACGTTCTTTAAAGTGCGAAGAAGCTGTATGAATTTCATTCCATAACGTGTATTATTGCAATTAATTAAAATACTTAATAAGTCTTTGAACAAGAATCTAATTTTATAATTCTCATATTTATCGAAACGTAAGTATCGTTCTTATAAATATAATACTACAGAATTGCAAACAGAAAATATACACTTAGAGAATATCTTACTTTTACCGCATTATATTTTAATGACGTTTGTCGTTAGCAGGAACTTTGTCGTTAGTTACGATGGCTGCCGTTCGCAAGTGTCTCGTGCAAAGTTCAATATAACTTTGCATAATTTCCGCCGACCGGAACTCCATTTTTCACGATGAAATTCCAACGAGTTTCCTCGAGCGACGCATGAGTAACCGACGAATAATTGAAATAGCTATCCTTTCTCTCGTAGGAAAATCGGTCATCTTGCACGAAATTTTTCCAAAGTTTATGAATTTATGTATTTGTCGACATGGTATTTCATTAAAATTATATAAATTATTTTCGCAATTGACAATATCTTTTTTTATCTCTCGCTCGCCGCATTGGTATTAACAATAATAAGGACGAAGTCTGGCACGATTGTTGGCGATATCGATCCGTTGATGCTATCGACGATATCGTTAATCGCTTTCACGTACGAAATTCATCTCTCAGCTTACGTGTGGCTATTCGCGGAATTTTCGATATCACCGGTGAATATTTAGCTCGCGAGATATCATCAATCAATTCCGATGTCGCATCGTGGTAGCGAAGCGGTTTCCTGACGTATCATCCTCCGTGACATTACTGTAGCGAAAGCTCGGACCTGTAACTTATGTTCCGCAACGGAGCAGCTTGTGAATTTATCGTTCTAATACGCGACGACCATACGTGACATTATGACGTGTGGAAATAACTTACCTTGCAACCGTGGTCTACATAATCGGGACGTTATTAACGCATAATCGCGTGTCGTTCTATTCACGGAAAATTCGATGAGGAAGTATTAGTCATAATATATTGGGTCATTTAAAAAGTATCCGCGGTTTTTTCATTCAAAAATTGAAAAAACCGCGGATACTTTTTAAATGACCTAATACTACAAAAACCGATATCTATATTTCAACCAAAATATTTTGTATTATGCTGTATTGCTAGTTACGAAAAATAATTCTATAATCCACTTTTTCTTGTTGTATTTTGTACTCTTTAAATGTTCTATAATGTGTGTGTGTGTGTGTGTGTGTGTGTGTGTGTGTGTGTGTGTGTGTGTGTGTGTGTATCGATATCTTGTCCCGATGTAGAAATTTTATTTGTGCATGATAATCCGATAAATAACACTAAACAATTTCCACGTGTTCATTAACACTGCAGTATGACGTATAACCGGAGCTGTGTAATTATTCATAAACTGGCATATTACGCTTGACTTTGCACATTTTTAATCTAAATGACTGTTAAACGTAATAATGCAAGATCATATCAACGTCGACAAAGATTTACTAATCGAATTATCAATTGCATAATTCCTGAATTTTTTTAGTCCAATAATATATATTTTATTATAAATTCTGTTTGTGTCAATATATTATAGAAATGTCAAATATGTTTAATAAATCATAGGTTATATATTTTTTCTCATTTTTAATTGTCTTTTATGAAATTATATCGAAATACATTTTATGAATTAATTTTTCCACTCAAATAAATTCGAATAATGTTATTGCATATTAATAGTTTGTATTTGCAGAAATCCTCGATTTATTTATAAATCTACTTGATGGATTGTCTGTTTGGTATTATTGAAATGAATATATTGAAATGGATGAATTTTCGTTTGTGATCGATTTCTTCACTTTGCTATATCTTTCACTTATGAAATGGATATTGAAACTTCACGAATACGAACACACGTAACGTCGCTACAACGACGAATGGGTCGCCACCTGCTGTGACTTGAGTGGATGGCAGCCCTATTATTTCTTTTAGCACAGGGGTATGCATCTCTATATAAATTATAAAAAAATGTTTTAAATAATTAATTCGGAAACGTTGTGAATTTTTCGTGATCAAATCATATTTAAAACTTAATACTTTATTTTTTATTTTTTTATAGAAAATCCGTTAATTTGAAATTAATTCATTACTATACAATAAAAAAGTACAATAGCATCGGAATGATTAATAGTATTTGTGAGTTTCTTCTTTTGCTCAGAAAAATATTTGACGCGATCAGTAAAAAATGTTCGATCCAAATGAATGCGTTATATAGAAAAAAAAAGAGGAAAAGCTTCTCACGGATAAATTTAATTAAAGTGCTCAAAGAGCGGGAATCGCGAATAAGATTTGATGAGTAGATTTGACTGATCTTAAGTATAGTTTTATGAATTCTCTTTACTTTTTCTTTGCGAACTGCGAAGTCTCCTGAAAAGAAGGTCAGCAAATGTGTTAATTAAGGGATTTAACTCTCTCGTTATGTAAGTGCTCGAATTGAAGTTTTGTTATCTCGTTTCAATTAATTATTTTTTTGTATACTTTTCTTTATACTTTTGAATATTTTTCTTTTTCTTTTCGCCTTAGAAAAGAGAATAGCATATACGTGATTACTCAGTTGCGGCGTAGTTACTAATTGTAAGTATATATTCGTATCTTTATAAAAGATGCATGAGTTCTACTTCGTCTACGGTCGTCTTTCTTTGAGATTTTTTCATTTCGTTATTTTCTTCCTGGCTCACACCGTCCTATATGATTTTTGCTTTTTATTTGTCTGGGGCAGCTTGGATTCTTTCTTCGATTAGTTTCCTTTTTGTGTAATCTGATGTTATGGAATATTTTTTCGTTTTGTGTAAGTTGGCACATGTTTATTTACAAATACGTTGATTTTTTACAAGTGTTTTAAAGGTCTAGTTTTTTAAAACGACATTTCCTAAAGTGCTCAATCTATCGAAATTGAGGGTAAATGGAGACGTAATTGCGTTGACGTCGCGCAATCTGTTACAAATAGATTTTTCAAAAGAAAACGTGTCAATTTTTCTTTTCCAAGTCACTGCACAAACACACTTTGTTAGGAATTTCAGAAACAATAGATCTGTTCGCATTGCTTGCACTTTTTGCATTCAGCATCTTTGTTTTCTCTCCTATTAATACTCTAATATATGTTTATCTCGCTTTAAGTGCAAAAATTTTTGGAGGTTTCAAGCAGCGCGAATAGATTTATTGCGGCATTACTATGGTGATAATACGAGATCGTTATAATGGTCGACAACATATGTAGAACATATAATATTTTTTTCTTCCACAAATCGATTCACTGCCGAATAAGCACCAAACGAAATGACAGCGAAAGCCATGTGACGTTTCTCAACCAGCCACGATAAGTTCGATCCAATTTCCCATCATGACAGAAGAGAGAGATTACGTCGATAGAATGGAGAAATCCGGGGCATTGAAGAGTATAAATGAAAACTCTGCTTTGATTCATGTAGAGTGAAAAGATTGAAGGAGAAGAAATAAATATCCTAAGTTACACGAAATCATCTGACGGCTCTGAAGTGGAGATTTTTGATATCGAGCAAAAGTTAGAAAACTGATGAAAACAAGTTATCTGACCAATTTGTTTCACGATGCGAGCTAGAACGATCCGCTAATTGATCCGCCAAGTATATGTGCGTTACATCGAACGAGTTACGAACAAAGAGCATGCTAATTTGGAGAATTTAGTTACAGTTGTCCAATGGCCATTGTACTATATTCCATTTCCATTTCAAAGTAATACCGCAATGTACGTATCGAGGTTTATCACAGTTAAATCATGAGATGAAGATCAATCTGTTAACACGTATCAGCTACGCGGAAATTAAAAATCAACTATTGAAATACCTCTGCAAAATTTAATATAAATTGTTGCAGAGTTAATATGATCAAATTCTAAGATATAGGGGAAACTATGAGTCACGAGGTATCGTGGGTCATCGATTGTTTATATAATTTAGAACGTTTACATTAATACTACTGGTACAATACGATTGTTACTTTGTTGCCCATATTTTTTATCTAGGCAATGATTCCATTAAATTCCATTGTATTGAAAAGCATCGATCATTAATGGTTTTCGTAGTGCAATAGTAACTTTTTAACCGTATAAAAATGTTTTAATATTGTTTTTGTAGAAGAAGATACATGATATGAAGTTAAGATGCAAGTTCTTTTCTCAATTTATAAGTAATAAATTTTTTATTAAATATATAATTAAATGCATAATTAAGGTACGATAGGTCATACATTAACCTTTTGTTGCACGATGTTGCATATATGCAATATCTTTTTTCTTTCGTTTTTTGATTCTCAAACTCCACTCTTAAGGTTTCTGCACATGCAATAAATTGTTATATGATCCTTAGATACTACTTTAATAACAAGTTAGGTACAGAAGCTTTTATTTTGCAACTTGAATTAATTATAAACAAATCGAGCTCAAAAGACCTTATTTTTTAAAGAAAAAAACCGTTCCTGAAAAATTTTGATTAATAATCTATGCCAAAATATATATATATTTTTTGAGGATCGCTGATTACGAAAATGGAGTCAGATTTTCAAAATTCAAAATGACGGATCCAACATGGCGAACCAAAAATAAAAAAAATGTTTTATTTGCCTTGAGAATTGATGTACTAGGGTTTTTGGGGTTGATGATTATAATATTGAAACGAAATTCCCGGAATAAGTTACCCACTCGACATGTAACGTTACTGAAATGTTACAAGCTTCGGTTATGGTGAGAGCGAGAACAAGGATATTGCAAAAAGACTTCCGTATATCGATTTTCGAGGTAAATAAAACATTTTTCAAATTTTGGTCCACCATATTCGATCTGCTATATTGAATTTTGCTAAACTGATTACAAATTTATAATCGGCGACCCAAAAAACTCTTAAGTATGAAGTTTCAGAAAATTTGACTGCAACGAATAATTCGTGCAAAGGGCATTAAATATTCATAGTGAAACAATACAGAAAGTATATGTCAATAAAAGGGCAGTTTATGCTTCTAAGCAATTAATTTTATTTTATCGTAATAAATTTTTTATCTTATATTAATGATTATTTTTCATTTGTTTTCTTATAACTTTCTATTATTTAATAATTATTAGTCATAATTATATTTTATTGTATTAGTAACTATGCTAAGAACGCGTAAAAGTTGAAAATAACCTTTCAATTTTCATCACCGTTATTTCTTACATAATTCTACTATTTTGTGTGTGATAGGGGGTATCATAAGTCATTTCTTAAAAAATATGTTTTTATTTTTTTAGTGTTTTATGTACTTATTAAATTTTAAAATATGCATTATGCTTTAATTGTAAAAAAAATGATATAAAAATTTTTATATTTAGATGCACTTTTAAGAGTTTGAATTTTTTTGACTGATGATGCCTCGGTCTCTCCTATATCTAATTCAGTGTATTCTTTGATTACGTTTATTATATTAATTATATTTAAAGAGTTTTTTTATATTCTCGTTTGTTTTCTACGAAGCTTATTTTATTTTAATATTATAATAATTATTAATATTTGTCACTAATATCTTATTAATCATCGTACAGATCTCTTTCAATAATTGATCTCTTATGATTTTACGCAGGAGCATTTACATATATTAATGGAACGCGCGCTTTTCGCAGTAATACTTATATCTATAACTAATCATAACGATGAAAATATTAGCTGCATTGACACGCAGTTTATATTATCTCGCGCGTTGAGCGAACTCGGCGAGTTTCTCTACAGAAAATTTACATGTGTCATGATGTGACGCATTAAATCGACCATACAAGTGAGCGCTGTACCAAGTACATATATTCCACTTCGTACATATTTTCAAAATGTCATATATGTGGATGGCTTTTTTTATCAGTTTTTTTAAACGATATACGTTCAATAATTTATTTGAAAATTGACAGTTGACAATTTGTTCTCTCTAATATTGTTACATAAAAATGAATATCCTATTTTCATGTTTTTTTAACCTTCGAAATCGAAGGATACTTTATATGTTAAATAAAATTATATTTTGAGAATATATAGATACATTCTCAAAAGATTATACTCTCTCCTCTGTCCTCTCTCCTCTCTTCCCCTGGTGAAAAAATTTCACGCTGAAATTATTCCACGTTTTGGAATATTGTATTTCAGCTTTTTAGCGAAATTGCTGAAAATTTGCTGAAATTTTACTGAAAGTGAATTTTTCAGTTAATATATTAAAAAATCGCTGAAATTAAATTTAAATTTCTCTTGCCGAATTTTTGCTGAATTTCTCTGAAAATGAATTTTTCAGTTAAAAATCGCTAAAATTAATCGCTGAAATTTTTCTGGAATGCTGAAATTTTGCTGAAAAGAGAGAGAGTGTTTCAAATGTGGAATAATTTCAGTGAAATTTTTCCACCAGGATCTGTATGATTTTCTCTCATAATTGAATGCATTAATTTTGAAAGTCCTCTTCACACAGCTCGTCTCGATTAATAACGTTGTTGTATAAATAAAGATAGAACAGGCCCTAGGTTACGGTAATCCGTTTATTCGTGATTGGATTCCAAGCGATTCCATAGATATGCCACGAGATTCCCTTGCTCTCTTGAAACTGCTGTTGAAGGCTGTTCGATTAAACAGTATTTTTATGGTATATTCATTATATGATGTTCGCTCCAGAAACAAGTAAACTCGTATCGGTTTTTCTAAATTCATCTTGTCTTTTATAAACTAATAAACTGGGTAATTACTATTTTTATTGTAATTGTTTTGAACTATTAAATATTTCTTTTTGATTCTATTAATTTTAATTATAAAAAATCTGATAAAAGTAAGTGAAAAATGAAAAATTCCTTTAATTATAAAAAAAATTTTTATTTTTCACGTTTCCTAAAGAAAAAAATTACATGATAAGTATCATGGTAATTATATGTATTAAATGTCTTTGTTTGAAAATAATCGTTTTCGGAATTTTGTAATTAATTTGAATTAATTTGTTGCGTCTATTGAAGATGTCAGTACATCACTTGATACAGACGATCTCCAGGCACTAATTTGAAATGAGCATATCAAATTAAACAAAGTTTAATGGGTTTGTGGCAAGTGGCAGAAATTCGTTTTGCAAATGACATGCTTTTAATCGTTGATTAAAATTACTCAAGACCGCGAGCTTTGTTATGATAAAAGAATGAACTTCTCGTCCACTGTTTTATTGCCGTACGAATGGCGCATAAATCTCCCTTCGTAACTTGTTTCCGATGGACTACGCAAGTGTAACGCAAACCGGATTTCCATTAGGAGAGAAATAGAATGCGTAGTTAATTATGTATATATTACGTAAGTTTTATATAATTTTAAAATTTAAACATTAAAGTTAAAAACACGTTAAATTCGTAAATAAATACTATCGCTGAATCTTATGAATACGAACTTGTAATATCGTGATCATCATGAAAAGATTAGGTTGACACATACAGAGTGAGTTTGACACAAGTGTTAATAGACTTGCGTGACTTTAAATTATAAAGCACGTAGATGAGCTTTTCGGATAAGTCATACGATTTTATTTCCAATGCTTCACAACTTTATTAACATTCCTATTATAGTAACGTAGCGTGTATTTTCAAGCACGAATAATTAACGTGATCCAAAAAGTATAATTGATTATTTAAATTAATTTGTATAAAGTACAAAAATCATTTTATACATTTCAATACATTATTATATCTTTATTACAATGATTTATTGCAAAAAGATATAACTTTTGTTAATAAAATATATTAAATGTATCAAATATATTAAATTGTTGAAAAGACGATACACGTTTGTCCTTTGTTATAACTATATAACATGTCACTTTATTAATTACATTTTGATCGTCACATTAGCTCTTTTAATATATAATATTGTTGTAATCTCTTTTGAAATATGTACAAATAATTTATAAAGTCGTTGAATGTCAGAAGAATTTGCCAACATCTGATTTTGTTGAAATTTTATTTTAAGCTCATTGCTTTAACGGACATTTCTTGATTTTGCCTATAAATTGAGCTGAAAATTTTTGTTATAGGTTCCCCGTTTCTACTATATAACTGAATCATACTGGAAGAGTAATTCCCTCTGGGAATCCTTCCTAACTGAAAGAGTTCAAGAGTTTGATAGCGTTTCGTATGTATATGTATACAACGAAATAGGAAGCAAAAGTGGAAGCTATTCGAAAGGATTCTTAAATTTAAAATAATAACTCCTTGAATAAAATAACTGATTGTCGAGAGGAGGTGATCCTGAACAAATATTTGGAAATGTATTACGCCGATAAATCTTTTTTTTGAACGAGGTATATAACTTTTTACAGAAAACTTATAATTGCGATAGATTGCACAAACCACAAAAAAATCCACAGCTCGAAGTTATTATCGCGAATTGTTGCACGTGTAAATAGATATGAGAATTGGGAATGGTTTGCAGGAATTTATGAGAATGTTATTTCGCGTCAATTTGGCATCCAATTTTCTTTCGACGTTTCTTGCGCTCGTCTGACTTCCGCCCATTTCAATTTAAATTTAGCAAAGCTCAATTACACTTGTTACCGAAGTAAGTGTAATTTTAATCGCACGAACTCTTTCCTTCTTCGATTCAACGTATACAACGAGTAGTTTACGTAGGAGATAAATGCGCTTGCTGTAAATATCGGTAGCCTCGAGGAAAATCGATTATAACGCGAATATCCATCTCACCGCAAGCACTTTGAGGTACAAGAATTTACTCTTTTCATATGGAGAAGTCTATCAGGATTTATAGTGAAAATTTCACATATGGGCTTTATCTTCTAGCCATATGATTTCGTGTTAAAGTTTAGTTTGCTATATTCTTGTAGGATTTTCCCAGAATGACTTTTAAAGCAATCACGGTTAATTTGATACTAATTAATGACCTTTATTTCTCATTCATAAAAGACCTCTACCTTAAGTAATATTTATCAAATCGTTCACGATAATTCATGCTTAGAGAGAATAAAGGTCATGTTCAAATAACGCTTTTAATGGAAAATTTTTTAAAATAATAAAAAAATAAAAAATGAGTTTTGAACACGTAAATTTTCAGAAATGAGACTTAAAAAAATATTTTTATTACTGATATAAAGACAAAACTAAAATTTGTTGCTGAATTATTTCGTAATGGAAATGTATTTCGCGATATTTATAGATTCACTCAGCAAATGAAAATCCAGAATACAATTTATTCGTTTATAAAATTTGTATGTTTCTCTACACATTTCATTATCACTGCTAAAGGAAATATAATTATTCATTATCTTGTTAACATATTATTCTTATGAAATTTTCTTCTATAAAAAAAAAACAAAAAATTGTTTAAATATAAGTCCAACCTTTGCAGGAAAATCATCTTTCTCAGAGTGATAATTCATAAGGATGTATATATGCGCATGAAAATATATACGTGTATTAAAAATATACACATATATAAATTTTCTTAATTTAATTCAGAACGGTTTAAATACATTTTTTATCATTTTTAAAATTCATTGTAATTAAGATAATATCTCATATTCTACTAATCGTGCTTTAATTATTTCAATCACACAATTGTTTATTAACATTCTGAATATTTAATCTTTGTTTAATTGAATGTTTTTATTTAATTGAATTAAAATTTGTAAATAAATATCTTACGAATTGCTTTCAAAAGTAATTATTTTACAATCTTAAGAACAATAAATTTGTATGTTTTAAATAAATTAAGAAATGCATATATAAATGTAAATCACACTTCTATATCGTTCAAGGCTCTTTTCTAACACTATTTTCTTCTTTTTATATTTCCACAGCGGAACAAAGAGTTCCAAATCAGTTTTAAGTTATACTGACACGCTAAAAAATAACCCTCTTGACGAAGCTTTGTGATATTTTCCTTGGATTCTAAGGAGACTTGGCTTTCCTAAAGCTTTTCTGAGCTTTCTCTATTCTGAAGAAAGATATTTAAATTTTTTAAATACCCAAATTCATTTTAGAATTATATATATTCACTAGAATCATATATTCATTGGATTATGTTAATTTATTTTAAAATTAAAGAACCTCTCATATGTTTTTTATTTTTACAAATGTAAAACGTTTAAAGAGGTTTATACGTTGAAATGAATTTTAGATAATAATTTAGATGGATTTTAAGGGAAAAGTGATAGTAGTTTGTTTCAGAAGTCGGTATATACATTATGTATAATAAACTTACGCTTTCAAACACTTGTATATGTTACGTAAGCTGGGAATAAAGTGGACTTTAAATGTCAAGTATAATGTATGAAATGTGGAATAAGAAGAATTGATGTATAAATTCTCCATAGAGAGAACACGTATTTATTATATGCAACATTCGTTTAATAAAATGTGACATGCCAGTAATCCAAATAATAATTAAACGTGTACAAGTAAAAATTTCTTTTTCCGATGGGGTTGATACGTTGAAATTTTTGATAATTTCGGTATGTCAGGAGGTCGTCATATTGTAAGAACATACCTGTCGTTCACCAGCCATGCCACCCTCGTACATGCTTCCTCGTCGGTAATACACCGCTGGCATACAAAATTTCAACGATACGGAACCACCGAAACCCCCGTCTCTAGTCTTAGCGCACTATAACAGTCTTTTTAATTTATCTTTAACTATATTTTCTATTCTTAAGATCGTTTATTATTATGCTTGTCACGATTGTTTTGTTCGGTTATATCTTCGCCTTCTTTTTGCTCCTCTCCTTAGTCATCGACTTTTCGTTCGGACTTTTCGTATGATCAAAATATACTATGAATCGTCAACGTCGTTAAGATATGTATGCTCTTCTCTTACATGTATAGAAATATTATTTTTCTCTCTTTTTTTTGCATCGGTGCAGGTGATCTCGTGTTCGTGATAACAAGTGATATTTTGGAACTTTTCGATATTCCGCCGTTCCTTAAGCTGCCTTTCTTGCGCGGCGCAACGTGACGGTGGCAACAAAAATAGACGCGCGTGCGACGGTCAAGTATGTGCAATATGTATTTATTTTATTTATATATATGTATATATATATATATATATCTATATATCTGTAGGAAGATCACTGGTTGTTTAGGCTGCTACTACAGGTCCAGAACTTGTCTCCAGGCAAGTGAGGTCGTCGTGTCGAGCCAAGCTTGCTCTTGCAAGTTCGTCGTCACCCTCTCGACGAGGTACATGACCCGTTGACGGCAAAGTGGATTATTGCTGATCCTCGCGTCCTTTCGTAATCTTTCTTTATTAGGCTCTGGTTTCGTCTTTTCGTTGAAAACGATCGTTTACGCGCTGTTTCGACGCTATGGGGTTCATCTCTCGAAGACGCCTTGGCGTCTCTGTTGAAAACTTGGGAGAGTCTCGAGAGTTTACTCCTCGGAATGGAGCTCCGGGAGCCGGCGTGTTCCAATAATCGTTATCCTCGTTCGTGTATTCGCACGCTGGATCGATCTTTTTCGCGAAGGTGTATCTGCGACGAAATCGAAGAATCTTCGGATCGGTGATCGTTTAGGCTGTACGAGGAATCTGCTCCCACGCGGATTGACGGCGCGCGTGATTGACGGTCAACGATGACGACGACCGTTCGTTGTTAAGGGTGTACGACTCGCTGCTGTCTCGCGTGCGCGCGTACACAGTGTGGGCGGACGACATGTGAGTCGCGCTGATGTGCGTATGCATCTGTACGCGATTTTCGGTGCTCCTTTTTTTGACGTTGTTTGACTAGCATGTACCTTGGCACGTATCTATCTGTGCGCGTATCGTTGATTGCGCGATTACCGATACATGTGTGTATGTGTGTGTGTGTGTGTGTGTGTGTGTGTGTGTGTGTGTGTGTGTGTGTGTGTGTGTATGGGTGTGCGCTTGTATATGTGTGGGTGTGTGTATTGATAAGATGTGTCAAGTTGTATTTTTTGTGTCTTTTTAGGAAAAATAAATGTGTATGTGTGTGTGTGAGTGGGTGTCACTTTTACGTGTGCGCACACTTAGGCACACGTGTCCGTACGCGAGTACGCGATGCCGTTTCGCAAGGGTGAGTGGTTGAACCGTAAGAGGAACATATATGTATACGTATATCTATACGTGAGAGCGAGTGACGTACGTAAGGGATGTACGCGTGTGTATGTGTGCGCGCGAGAACGACGGAGCGCGTGTCGGCTTCGAGAAACAGGTACTGGCCTGCCGAGTGCCTAGGGGAAGACTGGACTCGGAAGCAGCGACTCGGTGGCAGGATCCACGATAGCAGGGGAAACGACGAGTTGCGGCTGTGTGAACCGATCTCACTCTCGCACTAGTATTCCCACCCCGAATCCGCCTGTTATCCTCTCGCTCCCGCTCCCGCTCTCGCTCTCGCTCTCGCTCTTGGTCTACGTGAACGAACGAACGAACGAACGAACGGCTGGCTGCCGGGCACAGGCGCGCTGCTGCCTCTCTCCGCCGACCGAGAATCAATACGTCGGCAGCCCCGTACTTTCGCCCGCGAAATCTCAATTTTTCCGCTACGACGTCCGGCCGAGCAGTCTCATTTTCGATCTTAGTCATCCCCGAATCAGTGCGACACGCTCCTTTGACCTCGTGCGTAAACGGCAGCTGAGAATCACTCGGGGATCGGTTTTTTGCGGTTCGTTAAACCGCATGTTTTTGCATGCTCCGTGATGCATCGTCCAGGAGAATGCTCCCTTTTTGCCCCTCTACTAGCCTTGATACTTAAAAAGCGCGGGAGATCCTTGTTCCTAACGAGAGTTCGATAGGAATCGAAAGACCATGTCGACGGTCATTTTTTTACATCAACATGAATTTTTATTATAAAAGTTTGCGTTACAGAGGGAATAGTGAGAGAGGAAGAAAGAGAATAAGTCTATAGATTTATAGCGAATGAATGGTTTATATCTAATTGTTGATAAGAGATGTTTAAACGTTTATCACACAAGCATGGCTTTATTGATTTTTTATGTTTAATACGATTTCACATTATTGCCATATGTTATTATTATTACAATTCATTGAATAATCTTAATGAAATTGATATTTATTAATATCATATCAGTAAATAATACATATAACATGTAGAACGTTTTATTTTAAGCATTCAGTTCTTTTCATAGGTACTCGTAGATTACCATTGATGCATATGGAGATATTATAATTGCATACTTGGTGAATTTCTGCCACTACTCGGAAATATCGGAGATGTGGTTTTGGCATCAAAGTTCGCGTCGAGCGAACTCAAATTTCTAGTTCCATATTTATGTTGCATGCATGCCTTTTAATGTAGCTCTTGGATTTTCATGTTAGTTTTAACACATATGTTCGATACTATCGTCGACCGTGAAGTAGTTCGCTAGAGCGTTATAATAAGATTAACTTGGAGTCACTCGTGATTAAGGAAATTAGATAATCCTGCCATAATTAATGTCTTGTCTAGGGCTCTCACCTCGATGCAACAGTGTAACATGATTACGAATAACAGAACTATCGTCATTGGATACGTAAAATTTTCTGAATTAATACGTGACACCCTGAGTGTTTGATAGCATAATGAGAGGGAGAGAGAGAGAGAAAGGGGGGGGGAGTTTCGTAATTATTATTAGAGTGAAAAAAGAAAATGTGAATAACTATAAAACATTAATAATTTACAGGCATAATAGTTTTACTTTGTGATTAATGAGAAAGTCGATCGTGAAAGAACACTATCTTGACATTATTAATAACAAAATAATCCCTAATAAGGAGACATCAGGAAGAAAATATCACACATGAGGTATATTACCTAGGAGACGAAAAAAGATCTAAAAAGAGATAAGGAAGAGAATTGGATAGTAAGACAGGAAAAGACTTAACGAAATAGCCGAACGCAGGAACATCGCACAATGTGATCACATATATTTACGAGGCTTCACAATTCGGAAAATCATTTTTATCGGGTGGTTTCTATAAAAAAAGAAATTTTCGAAAAAGGAATCCAGAGAGCATGTGATAAAGATTATTTTTTTAAAACTAAGAAAAGTGAAAAGGAAATTTTGCTGGAACTAAGATACTGCTTCTGAATTTTTAAGTTCTAGCTAAGATACGTATATATGTATTTCTTACATGACATCGATAGAGTATCCATGTACGCGATGACATACAGTCGGAAGTACATAGGTACTCAACTAGTATGTATATTCTCTCGCCCTTCTGAGCAGTAAAGGATTTCTATCTCGCACGAAATGTTCGGCCATGATACGTCGTCAATATGGAATTCGTGATAGTTGAGCAACAAATATCTACAGCGATTACAAACTTGCTAAATATATTACGCGTGTTAGATAGTAATCGAAAGTACCATTTGAATGTATATGAAGAAATGAACCGTGTATTTCAAGTCAACGTTAATATCACGAATGTGATATAATATGTAATATAGTGTGTAATATAATAGTACAATATTATTATCTACTATATTCTCCGTATAAGCGAGATGGATGTTGTGCCTAATATCTTTCTTGAGAGAATGTATCAATGTGACAACGCAAGAGTAATGGAAATACGAGGTATGCTTGAGTGTAGGATAAAAGCAGCAGATTACAATGTAGAGGTAGAGGTAAAGCGCGCGCGACGGGAAGGTGCTTCTTAAATGATACACGCGAGAGTGGAAATTTCTATAGAGGATGTAGAGATCGCGTCCTGAAATTAATGCTCGAGACGTACATTTTAAACAACTTCCTTTTACGATATTATCAAGATACGGTGAGATAGAATGGAATAAATAAAATTGCACGATTGGATAGTTAATGTAATATTTATAATATATATGCTGTACCGAGGCAAGTTGCAGCGAATGCACATCTTATATTCATCTGCCGCAAATGGCTTCCAAAGTCTTTCACGTTTTCAATATCTAGGAACTATCTAATACTGTAATATACCGCGAAAACAGAATGAAGAATTTCATATAGTAGACTTAGTGCTCGTATTCGAATCGATTCCTCCTCGAATCTTCGAAATCGATACTCTTCGAAATACTTCAGCGACATGTCTTCGTCGTAGATTTCGGTAAATTAGCGTTCTTAGACGCTTACTTGCTTCTCCCTCGAGTTATTCTAAGTTTCATTTGAAGGTTTTCTATCGTCCTGACACAAAGTGTCAGGTTCTTGAGAACGAAGTTCGCGCGAGCACTCCGAGTCTTTTGTACTCACAACGAAAATGTTGTTCGAAGTTGGCAACAAAAACACAGTACAGATAAAAGCGAAAGGAAAGTGTATTTCTTCTTCAGAGAAGTGATAAAATATAAAAGACATGGCTACCAATGAAATTATCAACAAGTTGTAAGTAAATTGAATTTCTGAAATAAATCGGTATTGTGATTTCATAGAAGTCATTAACGATCATAATTCGCTAAATTCGTTTGTTCTTTGCGTATTCTTAATTTATTTTTGTGATAAAATTTTGTTCTTGATAAGTTTCTCAGGTTAATCGACAGAATTATAGAACTATAGAATTAGAGTCCGACCGAAATTTCGGTTTGATTTTGGATTCGGCCGAAATTAAGAGGAATTTCGGTGAATAAATCGAAATTATACAAGTTGCAACGCGTCGATAAGCGTTCAAAAAACAACTGTTCGATTTTCATTATTAACTCGTTGATTAAGCTTGAGACAATTTTTTGTACAAACTTTGATGTGATCCTAATAATAACTGTGATTTGATTTTTTTTTAAGTTGAGGCTGCAATATTATTATATTATTATAGTTAGATATTTTAATAGAATCTTGTTTTTCAAAAAGTATATTTTGTCATGATTTCTGAAAATCATACGGTCTCTGTAGAATTAATCTAAAAATGTCAATTTCGACTACGGCCGAAGAAATATGACTCTAGCTTCTCTCTCTCTCTCTCTCTCTCTCTCTCTCTCTCTCTCTCTCTCTCTATCTCTTTTAGTAAGATTTATTTAAGTTTCAATTTTGGTTTCGTTTTCGGCCGAAATTGAATGATAATATTCGTTTTCGGTTTCGGCCGAATGTTAAAATGTGGTTTCGGTCGGACTCTATATAGAACTATACATATATTTTATAGGCACCTAATATCTCATTACATTATGATATAGCAAAACATGATAAAATAATGCTATCGAAGAAACGCAGTTTTCCTATTTCTTTCCTGATTTTTAATAAATTGCCGTTTGGCGATATTCCAAGTTGGATAGATTCCAGATTACGAATTGGTTTTACGAGTTGGTTTTAAGAAAAAGTTGGTTTTTTGATATGATACATATGTAGAAATTTTATTCCATTTTAAGAGCTGATATCTGTTGAATTCTGAAATTTACTAAACTTATCTTAAAACCGTGATAAAGCCAGTCCGGTTTCCTGCATTGATCTGGAAGACTTTGCTTCGTTCGTTGAATGTGTTTCATTTTTTACGGATCTTCCATCTCCATATCAAATTCAGTAGATATTTTACGAAGATTCATAAAAAAAAAACCTGGAATCGCAACAGATTAGTCAGCGAATGAAAAACTTTGAGAAAAAATTCGAGATAATTGATCTAAATTTATTCTGGGTTTTAATATAGAAATAATGAACAATTTAAATTGTTTTTTGAAATTCCGAAAAAAATATGTGTGTGTGTGTGTGTGTGTGTGTGTATGTGTGGTACATCTGAAATACATTATGTTATTCTAACTAGAATATTATTTCTTTATTTTATAAGTTAATGTTAACTAGATTAAGATTTTTATAGAATTTTTACGAAAAAACAAAAAATTGCACATAAATGTTGAAATCGTGTCACTCTAAGCTTTGCGTTGGTAAGTTAGGATATACTTTTATTTATGGAGTTCTTTTACTCACTACAAGCATGTCAGATGCGGTATTTTATGTGCCGAAAGGAACATAACCCGTAACAAGTTACGATCGAAGGCTGCACTTTATGTCTGTCGCATACGAATAGTTGTCTAGGATATTAATGGAATGTCTCAGATGCTGTTGTTTTCTCGAATAATATACATTATACAATAACAAATTCAAATAAAAATTGTAATTTCATTCCCTAAGAAAGCTCAAATTCGTGAAAGGATTGAGGAAGTTGAATTTCTCGCGTATCCACATTTGTTTGTATAAATCCAAGTTAATGTAAGTTTGAAATGAAAATTATTATAGCAATGAAAAAACATCTAAACAGATTTCCGATTATTATCGGAACGAAGCTCTAATGTATACTTAAAGCTAAATTTAGATCAAGCAAACAAGCGTGAACAAGTATGAATGAACAACTTGTGTCAATGAATGCAAATAGCATCGTGCTATACAAAGCTATAGACGTACTGGCTCACACTTATTGAAACAAATTATTTGTTCACGTTTGCGCTTATTTGTTGATTTGAATCCGATTTAATGTGTGCACAAATATATTTATTACGGAGACTTGAGTAATTATAAATAATTACGTTTCATAGTTACGCTTGGCGTAACTACTGTGTAAAAATAATAACTATTGTTTCTTTAATATGTGGGCGTCGTCGTGTAGACGAAACTTTAAACATCATGCTTAGCCGACCATGTGAAGCCTCTACGGTAAAACAAACAGATAACAATACAATGTCGATACTTGCAAACTCGAAGAATAATATTGCTCTCTAGTGTTCTGCTCTATCATCACATAGAACAATCAATCAGTCGTTCACATCGCTAGCCATCTATGTATAATTCTAAGTGTAACACATCACATTTAAATAGCCGCAGGTACTTTCGACCCTGCCTATTAAAGACTTACCATCGATGAGCCCATTATACCTATGAAACTCAATTTCGTTTCTTCCGTCGAAGACGTGCCTAAAACATACATTCCCGTTCAGTGAGAAACATCAATCTCGCCCGGCCGCGCGCGCACTATATAGTCTTTGATTTTCACGGGCTAATTGTAAGTTTTTGAAACTTAAGAGCAATTTGAAACGTATTTGCGACATTTAGAAACATCTAGAGACATTCGAGGATATCCAAAGGAAAAGAAGGATACGTCCTCAAAAATCAGAACGTCTAGTCACCCTGTATCTTGCGGGAACGCGAGTCGCAGTCCTCCAGTTTTCCCTCCGTTGTGCGAGAAGAAGCTCGCCATCATCATTGAGATTATCGAGAGCAATCATACGCACTGATTCGCGTAGGCGAATATCGATTCGTGAGTACAATCTAACGTTCGAATATTATTCGGCCTCTCGTCTCATGACGGCGCGCAACGTTTGGCATATTATATCGGGTGGGCGTTGAGGCCTGAATACCAAATGGCGCGCTTCCATAACGCGCCAGAAACGAAACTAACCGACATAACTGCGCGGATAAAAGCTATCGGAAAAACGTGCGGGAGGTCTCGCCTCGCCTCGCCTCGCTTTCTTTGTCGACACGACCCACTTTGAGTCGAGTCCGGCATTTTTCTTGTTTGACATTTGCAATCGGCGCATCATCCGCGGCAGACTTTGTCACGTTCACCGTCAAGTGCATGCGATTCGCTTTTGTTGCACGCGGCTGGTAGTACGCGCTGAAAGTCACAGGTCGATGAATTGACTTACTTTTTAGATATAGGTTAAACGATGACGTCTCGAGAGTGGTAATGGCGGCAGTGACGGAAGCGACACCTATTATTGATGACTTTGCAGCTGACGTGTAATATCAGCTTTATAATTAATCTGTCAAATGATGATGTTGTTCCGTCTTTTAACATAAATTTGTTAGTATAGACTATGCTATTATCTGTACTGTGCATTTACAAAATAAGCACGAATGCGCGAAAGTGTCTTAAAATTGAAATAACAAAGTACAGTTAATCATTGTTTCTCTTGTCATGTACAGCGTATTTGCTTCTTTATTTTCGTCTCACTTTTCGTAGCACGTGACTCTGATATTGGTGAAATTCTCACGTTTTTCTCGGCAGCGCTTCACTTTTTATTTTTCGCAATTTCAATTTTATTTTGTTGCCATAAGTGAGTTGATTCTCTTTCTGTAGATATTATGTTTAATGTCTAAAGCGTTTTGCAAAATCATTTTGATTCAATACTCCCAAGGTAGAAATGCAGTTGTACATTTTTTTTTAAATTAATAATCAACAATCACGTGTGTATTTTGACTGAAGGACTGTTTTTTTTTAAATAAAATCTATTATATTTCTTATTTTAATTCAATTAACAATAATAATTAATAATATGAACTCTTTCTAAAAGTTTTTAATATAGGTATGTAAACTTTGAAGAGAAATGTACAAAATTAAATAAATTTCTCTTATTCATTTATTACAAGAACAAAATTCGATAATAAATTTAAGAGTTAAGGCTCTTGGGATAATTTATGTAGTTGTTATTCAGAATGCGATCTAGAGAAATTTCATTTTGTTGGTCATTTTGCTCTTTTTTCCAAACTTTAATTCAAATATCTTTATAGTTGTTCCTTTAAATAACCACACAATTTTTCGACACAACACAAATTATCTATGTATGTGTATATTGTATTCATCTATTATACGTTAGCTTCGACGTCAAAAGAATATCAAATTCAACTTTGCATATAAGATAATTTCGCAAACTTCCTTTTTTTATTCAGCATTGGGATTAAATTACTTTTTATTATTGGAGGATTGTGAAACATATTGCTGTACTACGAGCAATAAAAGAAAATGTTAAATTTTAAAGATACGCTGTTATTAATTTTTTTTTTAAATAATTTTTCTTTTTGTTTCTCTCTCTCTCTCTTTCTCTCTCTCTCTCTCTTTTCTCTCCCTAGTTGCATGATAAATAGAAATATAACAAAGAAAAGAATAATTATTTCATATATGATATATATTTTTTCGTTGTTTATTATTCCCATTAAATTCTTTACATATTCTCTGTATGAACATTTTCACTCAGCAGCGTAAACTAATTTTCCTTTACGAAGTTTTCTCTTTAAGTACGTAGTAAAATTGTATATTTAATAATTTAATTTAATTTAATAGTATGAATGCAACTCTTGAGTCTAAAGTATCGCGTAGTTTTATATATTATCTACGGTATAATATCCAGAAATGCACGAAAAGAGAATGAGAGAGAGAGAGAGAGAGAGAGAGAGAGAGAGAGAGAGAGAGAGAGAGAGAGAGAGAGAGAGAGAGAGAGAGAGAGAGAGAGAGAGAGAGAGAGAGAGAGAGAGAGAGAGAGAGAGAGAGAGAGAGAGAGAGAGAGAGAGAGAGAGAGAGAGAGAGAGAGAGAGAGAGAGAGAGAGAGAGAGAGAGAGAGAGAGAGAGAGAGAGAGAGAGAGAGAGAGAGAGAGAGAGAGAGAGAGAGAGAGAGAGAGAGAGAGAGAGAGAGAGAGAGAGAGAGAGAGAGAGAGAGAGAGAGAGAGAGAGAGAGAGAGAGAGAGAGAGAGAGAGAGAGAGAGAGAGAGAGATAAAATATATGTGAAGGAAGAGAAGAAACAGAGAGATAGAGAAAGAAAGAGAATATTCCTGAAAGCGCTAATTATGTGAATAGAAGGTCAAAGGGCAAACCATATATCGTGCAAAGCAAGATATTACTGCATCGGCGTATTACTATCATCTTTACACTAATGACAATGAATTATTACATTTGTTAATCAATGTATCGCATTTGTACGAGATACTTTATATTATTTTTATTGATATTTTTTACAAAAATTCAAATATATATATTTTGATTTATATACTTATACCTTCAAAAATTTATACTTTGAGGCTTTCTCGCCTTTTTTTAATTTTTTGCTACAATTAGTTAAAAAATGAAGAATTTCACGTATCAATTTTTATAGTGTTTTTCATTGGAAGAACTGATGCGCATTCAGTGTACATTAAAGCTGTTGTAAACTATTCTAATATAAATATAAAAGTGAGATATTTCAATTGAGAAAATATTCAATGTGTATCAAATAGCATGATAAAATGTATTGAATATTTTGCGGTTTAATTCATTTTTATATTTTTATTAAACGTACATCTTTACGTCGATGTACAACGGTTTTAAAGTGCACTAAGTCCGCACTAGTTTTGCCAATGAAAAACGCTATTAGTGAATTTAAACTTCGGCATTTTTTTTATTGATTACTTAAATCAATGCATTTTCTTTTTATTTGTCAATAAAAGCTTTAATTTGGTGTAACACAATTGGTATTTATGTTGTAATGTTGAATTATAGTCTTAAATAAACATACCGAAATATGTATATAAGTTTGTATTAATAACATAATTTTTCCGCGTTGCACAAGAAAAAAAATACTGGAACACAAATACAACTGCACATAATTTTGATTAGTACTGAATGACAATTGAATATATCCGAATTTTATGGATTCTGCGCATCAATTATTTTTCTACACCATATATATATATATATACAGTTCGGTTTTGTCCAAATCCTTTAACGCTAGTTACATATTTGTCCTTCCAATCATTTACGGTCTCATATTATGGATTCGTGTCCACGCTTTTATTCTTTCTTTCACACGACTATAATAAAATGAACTCTGTACAATGCAAAGACAGAGAGATTGCAATGATGCTTTTATTGAACAGTCTCTTTGCGCTTGAAGACCAAGAGAAAATCATAGTTGAAATTTCCGACAAAATGGCTGTCTTCCATATCACTTTCTGTCATTAGCTATTGTGAATTCTCGCTAGTTATGTATCTTAAAGGTGTTTTATACATTCTATACTCTTCCTACTTTTTATTACATTGAAGCGAAAGATAATTTTTCAATGAAAAGTTTTTAATAAGATTTTCAATGCGTATACGTATGTAGTCGAATATATTACAAAATATAATATATTATAATCTTTAAAACGAAAATTGAAAATTCCGGAAACTCAGATTTAATCTTTTAATTTGTAATAATCCATATGTACATTACTTATTATTGAAAATATAATTAGACTCAAAATATCGTGATATTAACGCTGATAGCCAGACGATCGGATTTTTTATGCGAGCCTTTCAGAGTTGAATAATTTTCAATGGAATTATTGGACGACTGACAGCGATTGATACATAATAGTTAATATCGGTTAGTTCTTATTAAAAGTTTTTCTAATAATAGGAAAGACTTAAATGATGCATACCGATCAAATGACGTTTTGTATCATAAGGATTGACGATTTTCTTATCTTATCTCGAAGGTACTGATTAAATAGGCCGACAGTCAATATTATAGTAGAAAGCTCTGTGTTTGATCTATCTTTAAATAAGAAATGTCATTGTTGTATATGACGCGTTTATTGCGCTTTGGCGAATATCGCTTGAGGATGTAAGTAGTAATCGCGAACTCGGATAAAAATTCATTTACTCATTGTATTAAAAAGCAGAAAATGAGTAAAAGTGAAAATACGCCATGCATGAGAATTATATTCGAGTAATGAAGAAAAATTCATTGAGTGCCAGCGAACTGTGACTGTTTTCATTGTCAGTACGTATTGTTCACTTGTCTACTTTATTATTTTGACTAAAGGAGTTATAGTGTTAACAATGAAGCACAAGCAGTTGCACTCTCCCGTTATCGCATCACAATTAGACAATTTGTTCATTTTGTCAAATTGTCTTCTTTAAAATATTTTTCAAACAGGATAGAATATAATTTAATCCTCACTGTGTATACATTTTTTTTATCCATTAAGTGTACATGGGCGTCATTCATATTCGGCGTATTTTTTTTTAATGGATTAAGTGATTTAAAAAATATTAAAAAATTCATGTAGTTTCCTTTTTAAATGAAAGATTTATACATAGTTTAACAAATCTATTTGTTTTTTAAAAATATTTTATTTTTGCAAATATGTAAACACAAATGTGAGTAGTGGTAGTGGTGTGTTCAAAAATTTCTAACTTTTGATCAAGTCAATGAAATTTAATAAATACTTTTAAAAAAGGAAAATAAGTTCAAAGTTCATATTTAAAAAAAATATATGCCAACAAATTTTTTTTATTTAAATGTTTACGTTCGGGACATAAAGTCTTACAATTTCGAAACTTATAAAAATAAGCGTTTCTATGAAAAATTGAACATTTAATAACTTTTTAAAAAAACATTCTTTACTTAAAATCTGTAATCTCACACACTTTTTCGTTAATAAAAAAATACGGGATGACATTGTAAAAGAACGAAGAAATCATTCACTTACAGTCATCTCTTCTGCAGAGAGCGGTTTGACAATTTTATTCTAAGATAACACTGAATAACAATTTTTTCGTTATATATGTGTGCGCGCGCGTGTTTTACTTATAAAAATAGTCAAGAAACGTAAAAAAAAAAAATTTTTCTTTTTTGTACAAATATGAATGTATGACGGGGGTCATTTGTGTCCTCACTCGATTTTGAATATCCGCTGTTCAGCGAGAAAATGATGTCCACTGCTCGACTTTCAGGAGTATCTTTCTCTAATCCACAAGTTTTTTTAGCAGAACGGCGCATCTATACTTCACTTACTTTTAAAATATTCAGAACTATAAAAATCACCTGACACAAATGATCTCCGTATACATGGTGAGGGTTAATATAAAGTTCTTGTAACCTACAAGATTTAGGTCCAATTGCAGCAAACTCACTTGTGCTCTCGTTTTAAAGCCAAAAAGAGACAGAAAGAGTTTTAAACCTTACTTAAAATCAAAGTGACGTTGATGCAATCGGGCCTTAATAATTTGCTATAATATTTTTTTCAACTTTCTTATACTTATAGCGTTTTTCACTGGCAGAACTGGTGCGCATTCAGTGCATATTAAAGATGTTGTACACCAACTTGTATATAACAATGTATATTTTATCAAATATCACAATAAACTGTATTGAAGATTTCGCGGTAATTCGTTTCTATTTATATTTTTATTAAATGTACATTTTTACGTCGATTTGTGTACAACAGCTTTAATGTGCACTGAGTGCACATCAACTCTGCCAGTGAAAGACACTATTAAATGGTTGTGGTCACGCTCGCAATAATACAGAGTACAATTAGAGAGAAAATGATATCACGATAATCTAAAACGTTTTATGAGAGATCGATAACTTATACCTCACTTAATTTCGCAAAATGTTAGTTCAATAGTACTTAAAATAATTACTTATTGTCTTGCCATCAATCATTCAAGCTCAGAAAAGAAATTCGAAAAATTCAATAACTTGCACAAAATCCCTGAAATGAAGAAGTTAAATAGCATTTGTGTAATTGTCATTCCCTTTCTACGTCCGCAGCTAACAGTCAGTAACGTGCTAGTAAGGGTCAGTTTGAGATTAAATTGAAAGTCGAAGTTAATTAAAATGTCCAAGAATGACATTCTCGAGGAAGTCTTCGTGGACGATGGTTTGCCCTCCATTCACTATTATCATTTCGATTGGTAATGGTTGTATACTTCCGTTGGATATATCTAACGTGGTTAAGACATTCGTAGCGCAACTAAGTTAGAATGGCAATTTCGTAAGTAATACAAACGCGAATGAATATAAATAAAACGAATAGAAATTAGTAATTCTGGCTAGCATACAAGATAAATATTTTCAGCACTCTCTTATTACACGTGATGTTTGAAATATGATTTAGTTGTCTTTGGGCAACAGCTAATGATTCTTTTTTTGCGTGAAACATGTGTTATTGCTGCAACGGTGGTAATAGTGGCCAAATTATCTTTACTCCATTTTGTGATATACATATGCATATTCATAATTCTTGCATATTTATAATTCTTGTTAGTGTGATATAACAAGCTTTTACTTGTATTAATTAGCATTTTATTATACAAAAACAGTTTCGTTTATATTCGTTAAAAGAATTTTTTAATAATCACTCCATTATCTTAACTGATACACGATATTAACAATAAAATATAACAATATCAGTTAAGATAATGGAGTGATTATTAAAAAATTCTTTTAACGAATACAAACGAAACTGTTCCAACATCTTTCAATAGAGTTTTTTAAACTTTTACTTATTTATACTAGTTTACATAAATTTAGAGAATACCCGTATTCCAAGAAATTTTCTTTTAAAATCATAAAATAATATCAAGAGGCGATTTTTAAAAACTCAAAAGTTACTAAACTCTTTCAGTTTCAAACATTTTCTAGAAGATTCAGAGCACAGTTACCAAAGTACAATTATTTCTCCATCCGAAAACAATATACAATTAACGTTCCATATGCAGGAGGCCGCGATCGAAATATGCGAGATACGCAGGTGTTCAAGATAGTGGTGACAGTCAATAGAAAATCTGACGAAACGAAATCGTGACGGAAATCGGCAAGAAAGCTCTGCTCGAAGCCCTAAAGGCTAAAAGCGAAATAGCAGTAAGGGTGAAAAAGTAGAAGAAAGGTGATAACGCAAGAAGAGGCGAATACACGAGAGAAGAAATGACGACGGAGATAAGTATGCGCGGGGGCAGCTAGACGGAGCTCTAACAAGTGGCTGCAGCTCGTAACGATCGCCCTCTGTGCCATGCACCAGCCAATCCACTCGTCCTGCACGCCCTTCTAACCCGAGGAGTTTAACCAACACATACACACGTGCAAACACACTCCGGGCCTGTGTGCATGTACGCGTACTCTGCTACATCGCCAGAAATATCGATAAACACGACACGAAGGTCGGCCACGAGCGGTGATCGGCACCCCTCTTTCATTCTCGAAATAACCTTCGTCTATTTCCTTTCTGTTCTTCTTTTTGTTCTAGTCTTGCTGCCGCGCATTCTCATTTTATAGATGATAATTACCGCGTCAGTCGATTCGATCGATATCGGTGTTTGCGGAACTATCGACTCCTTATCATCCATCATCCGCCGTTTCTTTTTAACCTTTCTCTTAATAGCGATATCTTTTATGATTTATTGTTAAATTAATTACAACGAAAGAAGGAAAAGGATATATTCGAATCTATCTGCCTTTTTGATTGTTCGGTTTATTTTATTTCATTCTAACGGAATAACGATTCCTTTTTTGAAGAATCGAGCTCAATCGGATTATTTCTTGCACGCGAGACGCGCACTCAACAGCAGGAATCGGTCGACGTAATCTCTTTTTTAGGTACGGCTAGTTTTAACGAAAGCGTAAATTAAATTGCTTTCTGTTTCATTTGACGAGATTAATCGTAGATTGGGTGGTGTGATTTTTCAAGTTCTTCGAAGAGAGAACTCATTGTTATATAGATAGGTTCGTTATTGAAGTAGACAGTGATTGAAGATATTTCGAGTTTTCCTTTGAAGCACAATTGTAAAATCTTTTTAAGAGATCTTTTCAAACATATCTATATATATTTTTTAAATTGATAAAGTTTCTTTTTGTCTCTCTGTAGAGTACATTATGATCATTGTGAAATTTGACATTCGATGATGCAGTTAATTTCAGTTAAACATGCTAATGACATATGTATGTATATTACGTTAATGATAATTCGCATATATTATCATTTTAATCATAATTTGCTGCGACGAGTTTTATTGGATATATGAGATGATGAAATAGTTTTCGATATAGCGTGCACGAAGCGAAATACACGTTGTTTAATTGAACGTGTTCATGATTTCGATATTTGACTTACATTAGTGAACCATGTGTACGTACATATACATTATGTGCATAAATTATGAACGCAAGTGCAATCTACTGCATGCGGTGCATTTATAGTTGTGCATTTATAGTTGTTTTATTGAGAAAATCTCAAACAGAATAATAATTTTGACCATGTACTGGTAGTACAAAACAAGTATCAATTTACATTTATATATCTGCGCACAAACAATCCTAAATATTTCGAAACAGAACATTCGTATGTAAATTCACTTTAGTTTTTAATTAATTGAATTTCTTCGAAGACACAAAAGAGACGTTTCTAACTTTTATTTTAACTTTGCACGTTGCATACGTTTCTCGCATAAATTTCCTCAATCGTGACGTCGTAGAAAAAAAAGAACGGAGCAGAGCGATTTATTCTTCGCGGGCGGTCATTTAAAGGCCTTTGACCCGTGAACTGCAGATCTGTGTGTACATGGCTCGCGTGCGTGCATCGCGCACGTGCCGGTGATTATGCAACGGCAACGAGGGTGCAGCGTAAATTCAAGGAATTCCACGAAGACGCCGGTATCGGCGTCGACAAGCGGTAAGGTGAGCGTGCGCCACAACAGCTGAAGTGAGCAACGCGGAAGAAAAAGACAAGTGCAGAAAGTGCGAGGCAGACGGACGTAGCGGAAGAGGGAGGGGGAGGGGGAGGGGGAGGAAAGAGAGGGCGAAAGAGAGGAGAAGAAAATGACAAAGATAGTGGACCACCGAAATATCCGTTACTCTGTATGCACCATGCGCCTCGTGACAAGTTGCACGTATTCGACACATGTTCTCTGTCTCTGTCTCTGTCTCTGACATTAGAGATGTCAAATTCCATGAAATAATGTTCTTACGTCTCGAATGCGCTTACTATAGCTCCGTACTGGTACCATCGTTGGAATTATTAGCGGTAATTATTTAAGGTTACTCTATTCGAAGATAAAAATGATTCACAAAAATTTTTACTATGTCGAACACGCGGACTAAAAGCGTGGAAATCGCGCTATTTCTAGAGTGGCGTCAGCGGACCGCGAGACGTCTTATATATCACCGTCTTATAAGTTGTTTCCTCGAGCTCACTCATTTTCAACAATTCCCGAATTCACTGCTCGATCTTTCTCGTATCACGGTGCACGCGTACCCATTTCGATGCCTTGCTCTTGCGTTTTTCGTCATGCGGCGCTGTGCGTCGCGACCTCCCCGGCACGTCGCGTCGCGGCGCGTCGCGTCGCGGCGCCGTTGCGCCGTATGCACGTCCACGCACTCAACATCTCGTAGTGTTCGTTCGCTCGATTCTACGACGAGCGTATCGGATCGCGTATATAAATCATATATGCTTTTGCAAGCGTGATCGGAGTAGCGAGATAGAATGACTTGGGAGTGACTCCGAGGATTGAGAAATTATCTCAATCTGTTAGGGATCGAATACGAGACGTAACGAGATGTAACGAGACGCGGGGGTGCCGGATACGCGAAGCGTCATACGAGAGGAATAAAGACCGAGAATGAGCGCGAGGCAGATGGAGTTTGCGACGAAAGAGAAAGAAGGATAGTCTACGGCGATAGAAGAGCAGGGGGGGGGGAAGAGGAAGAGAAACAGAGAGAGAGAGAGAAAGAGAGAAAGAGAGGCAGAGGGCGAGAGGGCGAGAGGGATGCAGGCAGAAAGAGACAGATGGGAAAGAGACGGCGCGCCGCCGGTGCGAACGAAAACTCTGGTTGCCGCATTATCACGCGGAAACACATCTTACCTGTTTCACTAGTGGGAGTAGTGTCTGTTCTATGCTACGGGTCTTAATCTCTAGGGTGGCTGGGTCTACGGGGTCGGGTGTCGCCATGATTCGAACACAACTCCGTGCTCCGTAGACTCGAGCCGAGGCGAGAGGGTTCGTTGCACCCCTCCTACCCCCGCCCGCGTGCCCGGCACGACTGCAACCCTTGCCCCCGCTGCCGTCGCTGACAGCCACCAGACACCCTCCTACCTGCGGACCAACCAATGGTCTTCGAGCCCCGTGCTCGAGCCGGCAATGACGAGGGCGACGTCGCGCGACGACGACGGCGACGCCGACGCAACTACTGCCGTCGACGCCGGACGCCGCGCCGGTGCGCTGGGCTTAAACGTCGCGACGCCACAACTCCCAGCCATCTCTTGGTTCCTCGCGTAACACTCTTGTCTCTTCGCTCTTGTCATTCGCCGATGCTGCCGTTGACGGCCGCCAGTAATTTCGAGTTACGCCAAAGTCGTAGGATATTCTTCAACCCCTGAGCTTCCGAAAGTGGAAAAGAGAGAACCTATGAATAACGTGTCAAATTAATCGATAATGCATTAAGCGAGATTCTATGCGAGTCGCAGTTTACTTTAATATTTATCGTGATATATATAATAATAAACTTACCACACAAATTTTCACGTCAGGGATTGACAACTCACTTATACTGTTGAATTAATTAATTTATATTTACGTACGAACTAAGTTAATTTAAAAAATAAAAAGAAAGAAAAATAAAAACTCCCCAAGGATGATTCATGGAATAAGCTTCTCTTTTCTTTTTCTGGATAAACGAATTGGAAATTTATCACTAAACAATTGCGATTATTTACTTTGGATATACAAAATGAATTATTAATTAGTCATACAAATTTGTGTGTAATAAACTTGATTTATTCATACTTACATCAAAAAATTAATGAACACTTATGAGTAAGTAAAGCTAGACAGCTGACTAGTTCTAGACATGAATTCATACATATTTTCACAACGAGGGGATAGTAACATTCAGTGACGAATTAAACATTTTGCCGCCCCTAGACACCAACATTTAGCTGCCTCCAGGTGGCTTCATTAATTTGATAAAAGGGAAAATGAATAAAAAAAAAGTTTATACCCTGATGTTAGTTGGTGAAAATATTTAATAATTCTTAATAAATATCTATAAATATAATACATTTTAACTGTATATTTAAAATATCGTTTTTGATAAAGTATGCTCGATGTAACTCGTGTAAAAACGTTAGATTAAAAATTTATTTCAACTGTGTAAATATTTTCTGTCTAAAAAATTGTCGTCTCCTCAAATTTGCTTTAGGCCGCTTTAGGCAAGTACCTTGTTGCCTATGCATTAATCCGTCACTGATAACAATAATAACTTATGATAACAATAATAACTTATTTTAAAGTTAAGTGTGTTCGAACATAAATGTATAATGTGAGTCCGAATTTGTTGCTCTCATGTAATTACATTTTTTTTTTAGCAAATATTTATCATAAAATTTCACATTTATTAGTGTTTTCTTTGTCAGTTATGTTTTCAAAATAAATTATTATAAAATACTGTATTCATATTTTTATATATATTTAAACATTAAAAATCCATAGCTTTGACCGATATAGGCATTTAATTTCTAGTTCGTATTGGTTGTGTTCTCACATGTACCGTTTAAAATAAGATTCTTATTCTTTTTTATGAATGTTGCAAATATTTTTTGCACGTGATTGTAGACGTAGCCAAAAAAAATTCTTTAGATTTTGAAATCGCGCAGCTTTGTATACATAATTTTGTACTTTTGCCAAAAGGAAGAATTTAAATGTAGAATTGCTAAAACGATGGGACTTCGATAGAGTATTACTGTGACTACTGCATATATTCGCATGTAAAGTACAAATACATATTTCCATTGGAAAATATTTGCATTTTACATATAATGCGCATATTGCGAAATATTATACCAATATATTACTTTTGTTGCTTAATTTAATTTGTGATATGTTCACAAAATATAATTATCTCGGCTTATATTCTACATAGAATATATTGGACCTTCTATATATATATATATATATATATATATATATATATATATATATAAGAATTATCCTATAATAACATTTAAGTTTTACAATAGATTATTTTTTGTATAAATGGCAATAATAATAGAATTTTAACTTATTTCACTACTTATCAACAGAAAATACATATATGCGTTTAATTAAGAATTTTTAATATTTTACAATCAACTGCTTTTTTTGTATCTAGTTTTTTACTTTTTTGTATCTGATTTTATCCTTTTTGTATTAGATATTATTCATAAAAATGAAATCATTTTTTATAAAATCAAATCTTTTGAAATATTTTCATTGAATTATATAAATTAATATCACTTGTTTGCGTTCATCGATTTGTTTTGTGTCGGTGCCAATGGCGCTCTTCTTTTAACATGTTTCTCCGGGACCTTGTCCTTCGGCAGTGACACTCCATTGGAAACAGTTCCTCCTTTTCTTTTCCTTAAAGATTCAGTCGGGAGATACTCGGTTGGTCTTAGCAATTGCCTAAAATTGTAAGGTCCGTTAATATCTTCCGTATCGTATTCAGCCTTGGCACTTTCTTGCCGCTTCTCAATCACCGTCGGCCTTAGAAGTTGCCTAAGATTAGTTGTAATATTGAAAGTATCATTTTGAAACTGTTCTTGATTTGTCGCTTTTCCGTTCGCTAATCGATTGAGATCATTCTTATGATCTATATTATTCTGATGATTTTTTATCGGATAGCCATTTTGCTTATGATTCGATCGATCTGTCTTTTCGGATTTATTATTTATCAAACCGTTATTTAACTCAGATTGTTCAGTATTCAAAATTTTTATCTGGCTCATTGCAATGCCGTTATTTATTTTACAGGGAGTCTGATGATTGTTGATCGATGTGTGATATTCATTAACGGAATTGTGATTGTCATTAACAAGATTTTGTCCATTAAAGATATTCTGACGTTCGTTTACGGCATTATATCGGCCATCGACCGTGAATCGTAGGCCAGGTGGATCGTGGATATTCGGAGAACTGGTTGTATATTGTCCACTCGTGTGTGATTGCAGATTCTCGTTACGCAGGTTATTAACCCTTGTACTGGAAAAATGAATTCTGTTTTGAATTCGGTCTTTAAGAAAAAAAACTTAAAAAAGACATATTTCAATATAAAACAAATCATATTTTTTGTTTTATGAATTGAGATTAAATTACTTGCGAATTATAAAATCACTAATTGTAAGAGATATACCTATATATACTTATCAAAGTAATAACAGAATAAATTGATATTTTTACCTGAAAATTTACCATAATGCCTCTGGCAATATATATAAAGATATAAATGCGACATTAGTTTTTTTATTAGATATTTATAGGAATTCTCGTATTTAATTAGATTTATTTTTATCGGTCTAAAAGACTATGTCCAGTTTTTTATAGGGGAATTTGGGCTTCAGATGAACAACTTTGAGACATGCTTAAAATTTTAAGGTATTAAAAGAGAATAAAAAATTCCATAAGCCCAACTTTATAGGAGAAGTTTCCTGAATGCTAGAACTACCTAAAGTTCGCTATTATGATCATGTACCACTAGTCTTATCCAATTTCTTTGCGTCCAGGCACCTTTCCGCAGTGACAGCGATAACGAATTGTGTCAAAAACATTGAAGTAATATCTAAAATGTATTTGGTACAGTTCATTAATCCGGTTAAGTCCCTGGTCGCGATTCATGTCGTCATGTCACAGAAATTCGGATTTGCTTGTAATGACGGCGATGCCTCTGGAGTTCGCCCTGAGGGGAAAAAGGGGGAGGATGGACAAGTGGCGAATGTATCAATCGGGATAAACCAGCCTTTGATACGGGATCACCCTGAAGCAGCTACTGATCGCGATTATTGTGGGCAATGTGGAAAATATGTAAAAAACCAGTCGCGTAAACATTTGTTGGTTGGGGAAGTGTTAGATTTCTTGGAACAAGAACCTAGTAGTTCCACAAGAGCCCTACTCAACACATTTAAATATATATGTCATGCCTGTTGGTGCCATTGTAAAAGAAAACGTATTGAAACGAGAGATGGAAACGTTATAGTTAAAAACTGAATCGCAGTCTCTTTGTCAAATCCAATTGGACATTAGTAGGGCATCTTGCAGTCAAAAAAAGTGTATATTTGGCTGAAGAGAGATAAGGTCCATATATGGGCAAATTTCAATTAGGCAATTTAAACCTTTTGTTTCATACTTTGAGTGTCTCTCTCCCCTCTTCATCAATTAATATATATCACTTATAACTATTCATTTGGGGTCCAAAAAGGTTTTAGTTGTCTTCGTCAAGATTGGATTCCAGATACTAGATGATTCGAAAAATCGAATAAAATCAATCCTATATGATACACAATACATGGTCATAATAATGAACTTTGAACAGTTGTAGCACTCAAGGGACTCATTTTACAAAGTTGTGTATATGAAACTTTTTAATCCTTTTTTTATGCTCTACAATCTTAGGTCTCAATGCTGTTCAGCCGGGGCCCAAACTGGGCATAGTCCTTTGTATTATATTATTAGATATTTATTAAAATATAAGTTCATTTCATAATTAGTAATATTAAAATTAAAATTGGTACAAAAGGAGGATGTTAAAAACAGACCGATTTTTGTTCATAAAGATATAAGTAAAAGGAATAGCGTTTTTATAGATTTTGACTTTCTGAATACGATAATGTTAATAAAAAGTTCGGAATCGTAGGGAACACCTTGAAAATTGAGCATGATATATTTGAACAAATTTCAATATTTTTATTTACTTTTCTAGGTATTCCTCAAATGCTACGAACTTTTTAATAATTTTATCATATTCAAGAGATCAAAATCTACAAAAAATACTATTTGTTTTACTTGCATCTTTTTGGGCAAAAATCTGCCTTTTTTAGAGGATATTAAAAAAGATTTTTGTCTAAAAAAAAAAGGAGTGTAAGTAAAAGAAATGTTTTTTGTAGATTTGTACTTTCTGAATATGATAAAATTATGAAAAAGTTCGTAACATTTGGGGAACACATTTGAAAAGTAAGTAAGAATATTGAAATTTATTCAAATATATCATGTTCATGCTCAATTTTTAAGGTGTTCCCTATTGATCCCGAACTTTTTATTAACATTATCGTATTCAGGAAGTCAAAATCTATAAAAAATATTTTTTTTACTTACATCTTTATGGGCAAAAATCGGCTTCTTTTCAACATACTCCTTTACAAATTATATATAGTTTCAAAAAAAATTTATTACAGTTTGCTCTATAAATTTGGAATAATTGAATAACTAGAAAAATCTGTCGTAGTTAAATTTTTGAAGTTTCAACCATTAGATTGAACGCATTCATTTAAGTAAATTTCTTATTATTATCATATAAGTATAAAGAACTTGTAAAATATACGTATGTTGTAATTCTCACCTGACATTTTTCTTGGAGCTCTCGTTTTTGCGAAGATCGGAAGACTGTCGCAGGGCTTTGTGCCAAATGTTTGATAGATGTTGTTCTGGTGCCACTACAAAATCGCTCTGAACTGTACGATCTCTCCTTTCGGCACTCACTTCCAGAATATGACCCTTCTGACTCCTGTATAACGATTACCTCGTTTTACATCAATATAGATTAAAGACACATGAACGAATCACTTTATCTAACTATGAGACTATTTAAACATGAATATGTACACGAAAATACTATAATCAAAGTACAAAATGCTAATAATTGCTTAGAAATAAAGATTTATATTTAATTTAAAAAAAAAATTAATTCTATCGAGTTCTTTGCCGAAACTTAAAAAAGTGTTTAGCTTTTTTTAAGTGTCGAGCTTTTTTTATAATTTAAAGATTCAGGCATGTGTTTTAGATCCTCTTGCTTTCTGTAATGCGTAAACGATAGCTAGGAAATACATATACAGGGTGTTTCAGAATGACCGCCAAATATTTCATGCGCAGATAGAGCGAACTAAACTGATTGTGAGTCAAAAAGTCTTCATTTTGAATTTTTACAATAACAAGATATTAATTATTAATATGGTTTTCAATAATTTTTTATTCAAGTACTATCGACTTTACACAAAAACAGCAAAAGACAAAAGGTAGAGGACTTTGATTCAGTTTAGTTCGCTGTATTTTGGGACATCCTTATATATATATATATAACTAGTGTCAGAATAAATTTATATAGACATAGTCGATCAAATCTATATACGGTGTACCTCGATGAATGAAGGTCATTCTCTAGCCGTATCAACGGCAAGTCCCAGCCAACTTCGTCGTCTTCGAATTCCGAACCACTTGCGATACGAGTGCCAAAAGCATTCGAAAATTGAGCATTTAAATTTTTGATTTATTCGCGATGCTAAGTCAAAGCATAGCGTGCCTTGATTTTTATGTGTATGTACGTACATATATATAAATATATCTACCTGCTCATCTCTTCCTTCAGATCCTGATAGTATTTAACACTGTCTTCCTCTTGTGGCTGCATTCCGCTACGGTACTGTAATATCGACTGCACCATATTAAATCCTTCAGGACGAACGTAATCTAGCGGAGGTTCCTCGATATCATTCAATCTGATACCAGGTTTGTTGCGACGGAGATTTTTGTGCACTTCCTGGTTTTTCATATGTACCTATCAATAGAATAGGACCGTATAAATAACAGTTAATTTAATCAAATTAATAGTAGTCAACAATCGTATTCTTCGATTTCTTAGTATTAAGTGAAAAGACTAGGGTTGAACTTGAGTAAAAAGAAATAAATTATTTTTTGTATTAATTCCAAAACTATAAATAATTGTTAATTACATTTTGAGAAAACTGAATTAGATCTGCTTGTCGTAGTTTAGGATGTACAGGATCTTTCATGGCTGGTTTCTTTCTGACTAGTTTCTCTTCTTTTTTGTACCATCTTTGAACAATAAGAGCTGCGTCTTCGTGCTTTAGTCCTTCGCGCAATAGCGCTTTGTGGCCATCATATATATTGTCATAATTGTTTAAAATCCTCTTAAAACGCTCCTCTAGATCGTATCCAAACCGTTTACGAATAGTATAACCTCGAAAGTCTATATAAAAATTCAATTATATTCAATATTCTTGACTGTCAATTATAGGTGGCAGATATAATTTTTATACGTACGACTTTGTATGACAGTTGCTGCAACGTTCTTTTCTAGATTTTTACGCATTTGTCGTTTTTCGCGATTATTTATGTCTATATTTTCCTGCTCTCTACGTTTCACCTCATCTATAAAAATATTAAAATAAATAATGGATACATAATGTAGTCACTTAGGAAAATTATCAAAATTGAGGATAGAACTCACTCATCATAAAATTAAGCGCCTCATTTTCCTCTTTCGCACGTTTTTCAGCCAACATTTGTTCTGTCTGTTTTCGGGATAACCATCCTCGAATATGGCGTTGTAACGTGACCACTGATACAGCAAACTGCCATTTTTGCTTCTTAAATCTTAATTTTGCGAGCCATCTTCGAACACATGCTTGGACTATAATTATCTTCCTCAACTGTTCCTCATATAGTTTTGAGAGGAATTCGACGTGATAGTATTTTAGAAAAACCTTTGTCTTGCCTAACGCCCATCCATCCATTTTTAATCGTAATAGAAGAAGTCGACAATTATCTCGATTGGCAATTACGCGTTCATCATAGCCGAAAGCAAGAAAGCAATATCTGTACAGTTTATAGATTCGTATAGTTGATAAAAATTGCAATGAAGATATCTTGCACTTCTCCGTTTGTAATTGTAACCAATTTGAAAATACCTCTTAAGAAATTCGTTGAATGGTATCCTATGGGAAAATCCATTTTGTCTTATACGTATTGTCTCGAGGACACCGGTATACCTCAATTGCTTTACAACTTTGTCTTTATCGAAGAAACGTGGACTTTTCGAATCGTTTGGTTTTATACATCGAACGAACTGAGGTGAACCGGACACCATTTTTTGTAATAGATCCATTAGAGAATACCGGAAGTATGTCGCTACCGTCTGCTGAGCTCTCGATTGTGATGCTAAACCTCGACTAGAATAACGTTCCTACGAAACATTAATACGCCGTTAATACTTTATACAAAAATGAAAAAAAAAATATATATAAATTTAGTGCGCACATACACACACGCACACGAACACGCACACACCTTTGTGTTTTGATTTGATTGCGATTTTCTCGAGTCATTCTCCTGCAGCGCCGAGTATAAATTACCGGTTTTCGTGATCGGGCATTGGAACAGGAAACGAACCATATCGTATTGCGACTGTCGTACCAGTTGAATGACTTCGGGTGGCAGGAAGTTTCTGTTCTTCTCGAGAAATCCCTCGGCTTGATAGACCACACGACCAGCGAAATGATATATCGCGAAACAGACCGCGTCCGATTTGGGGCGTACGTAGAATTTTGATTTAATATTGTTGTGAAATTTTTCTGCCGGAAAAATTACAAGTAGTAAAAAAGATATAAAAATAGGTCGACTGTTTTATTCACTATTTGTTGTGACTTTAAGTGAAAAGTTGTATACTGGTTAGTACAATCGTTACCAAGAAATTCTATTAAAAAATATATTACAATTTTATTTATTAAAAAAAAAATTAACTCCCAGATATTTCGTCGATAAAATCGTATATCCATGTTGAATGAAAGTAGCGCAAAAAATATACGTTTATAAAATAATAATGTATCTAGAATACTCACCGATCAGAGATCGATTGGTCGCTCTGGGAAATCGGCTCTCTTCATCGAGAAGCGCCAAGAGTCCCATGGGCTTGCTTAGTAACATATCGAGAACCGGTCTGTTGTCGGAAAATTCGACGAGATCCACGGGTATTCCCTCGGCCATGTATTCCTGTTGCTCCCAAGTAAAGATGTGTTGGTTGAAGTAATACTGTATCTGTTCGTTAGCTATATTGATGCAGAGCTGTTCGAATGAGTTTCTAGGAAAGTTTTCGAAGCCAAAGATATCTAGCAGCCCGATTGCTAGCGGTTCGTAATTTGGTGAACGGCTGAAGCACAGTAAACAATTGATCTGGTTGACCATCCAATCGAAGAGTCGGCCATAGAGACCTTTGGCCATTGCGTCGCGAGCAGCACGAGCTTCGGCTACCGTATTGTTCCGCGTAATTGTCTCGCCTCTGGTCATCACCGAGTTTGATGTCAAGGCTTCTAGGAGATCGTTCTGTTCGACGCCGAGTAATTTTGAAACTGAAAATCCAGTTTCTATATAATTACGACGATAATTGATTTTTTTGTGATACGTTTATCAATATTTATTTATACATATATCAAATAGGACTTTGATCGATGAACTAATTATAACTATGATTGATTCTAATAATATTTGATTTTTAATTATTGAACTACTATAACAAATATAAAGAAGACAAGACAAATTTTACCTCTATGTAATGGAATAGTGTCGATGACTCTACTTTTATTGTCGGTGTTGTCTTGTGTTGCCACTTCAGCAAATTCAATGTCACCTAGATGGAGGATAGCGGCTAAAACCCGATACACCGTGTCTACCTCGCTATCCTGAAATCCGAGTACCTTGAAACCCATTTTGAGCTGCTGGAACTTGTCAATGTGCGTTTGCGACGTGTGACTGTAATGCGTGAGATATCGATGATATCTTCGAAGCGTAAGGTCGAGGTAATATTCCGAGAGGCGGTCATCCGCTTCCAGGCCATCGTACATATAATAAAAAATATGAAAGTTTCGTTCACCCCTGGAAAGTCCCAAAATTTATTGTCTTTAGTTTGTGTGTGTGTGTTGATTAATTAAAAATTATATATATATTTATATACAAGTTATATGTTATACATATAACTTATAATTTTTAAGAACGTACTCAGCTTGAGCAATCACTCGTGATTGTTCCAACAGATATACTGAAATTCGCGCACCAGTCACCTTTCCGCCTTTTGTCATCGTTAGATCTAGGTACTTTCCGAATCTGGAAGAATTCGCATTGATACCAGTCGTGGCATTTCCGAAAGCTTCCATTATAGGATTTATTTGGAGTATCCTTTCCTCGAGGTTACGATTCGGCGCCTTGCTGAGATAGACGAGCTGTTTTAGTAGTAAATTTGCGCTTTCCGTCTTTCCGGCACCTGATTCGCCGCTGATAACTATCGCTTGGTTTTGACGTTGATGAAGTAGAGCTTGATACGCGGCATCGGCAACCGCAAATATATGTGGGGGATTATCTGATCTCGCTTGTCCTTTGTACCGTTTTTGTTCCTAAAGAATAAACTGTTATAGTTATAATTATAATGATTTATACTTTATTAAATGTTTATTACAAGTTTAATACAAGTAACAAAATAATTTATGTGTGTTTATTAATATGTGTCTGTATTAATGCAACAATTTATCGAATGTAAATAAAATACTTACGATACCGGTATATAAACCTAGATTAGTGAAAGGATTAACAGCAACCAGTATATCCCCGATATATGTGTATATCTGCGCTTGCTCATATCGGTGCTGTAATTGATCGACAATAGCCTCTTCCGATAGCATGTCGAGAGCCGCCAGATCATCCATGTACATCTTCTCTGGTCTCGTCTTGCGGTCCGTCTTCAATTTACCATGTTTTGTAGTCACTTCCGGCTGCCGGTGAACGCGACCTTCTGTTCTCTGTCTACGAATCTCTTCTCTCAATTGCTCTCTGATTTTCTCTACGATTGGTTCCACCTTTGTCAATAATGGATGCTCTCTCAATTCACTGGCAAACGGTCGATGCTCCAAATCTTTCACCAAACATTCGGCTATAAAATCCGTCAGTTCCGACGAATATATATCCGGATTTTTTAAGGAAGGGGGAGGATTTCTCGGAATTTGAAATAGTGCCCGCATGGGATGCAATTCCGATAAGGGAGGGTCACCCTCGGCCAACTCGATAGCGGTAATGCCGATCGACCAGACATCGCAACGCGAATCGTACGATGAATCCAATTGCTGCTCGCAAGCTATTACCTGTTTTATGACACGATCGAAGCATAGTTGTATTTAAATTATCAAAATTTGCAAAATTACGAAATGACCGAATATTTCGAAATTATATGCATGTATAAGATTCGCTTTTTTTTCTAAATAGATCGTTCGATTTGCCATACACTGTTAGAAATACAAACAATTCTTAAATTAAATAAATTTCATTAACTTTTAAGTTACACAATTTGAACTTAATTTAAAGACATTACATTAAATTTAATGTATTTATAATTAAAAAGTATATTTGTGTACATGTACATAAAATTTAATATATTTTTCATAAATTTAATGTACATGTTCATTATATTTAAGTAATTGCTGTAGCTTAATTTTCAGTTAAATCATTCATTACTTTTAATTTTGTTCATAACCACGAGTTTCATTTACATGTAAAGGAAGGCTCGTGGTTACACTTCTAACAGCGTATATTATTTTTGTTGCTTTTATTCATTATAATATTTTTTGCTTTAAAAAAAAAAACAGCGAAACTTGTTAAATAAACTCACCTCCGGTGCCATCCAATATGGCGTTCCGACAGATGTGTTTTTCCTGGCGAGAGTCGCAGCCAGATGTGAAGATACACCAAAATCGACCAATTTGACACGCGCTTCTTCCGTGAGGAGGATATTATGACCTTTCACGTCGCGATGCATGCAATGATTACTGTGCAGAAAGATCAGAGCTTCGACGGTCTCCTTCAAGATATAAGCTATTTGGTCATCCGTTAGGCGACTGCCACGTTTTTTGAGACCCTGTACGAGGTCGGTTACGGAACCTCCAGTGCACAACTGGAACCGGAGCAATTAACTTTTTACATAACCCGATTCCGTTTATTCCTTGAAAGATCGACAAATTGACGTACACACAAAAGGAACAATTTTTCTGTATTTAAAGATTAAAAAATTTAATTAAATACACACAGATCTGAAAGTAATCTTTCTTAAACTATCAAATAATTGTGTATAGGACGCTCAAACTTGTTGTGTTAGAATATCAAGATTTTTTGTACCAGTACTCATTATGCGTGAGTTTCTTACAAAATTATTTCCAGATCTGTATCTAGTAAATCTTTAGATTTTTAGCAAAATCGTTCTTTTTGTGTAGGAAAGCAGAAAGTAACTAATTTATGTATATAAAAATTTCGAATTATTAAGAAATACATTTTCTTAATTGATTCTCTCACTCTTGTTTTTCTTTTTAAAGAAAACAAAAAGGAAAAGATATGTATTTATAGAACTCAATTAGAATGGATAACAGCTTTTATCAGCAAGCATCGTTTAACTTATTACGATTAATTGTACAAGTAATCTCATCAATTTTACATTTAATTTTTTAATTTTTTTTATAAAAAAATTCATTACATTTTCTTTTTTGTGAAATTTGTTTTATGAAATTTAATGACTGTACCTCTATCACGAACCATAATTGATCTTCTTCCTGACCAGGCTTCGCTCGCTTTAAAAATAAACCGTGAAAAATAGGAATATTTGGGTGTTGACTCAAATCTCTTAGCACCAAATATTCTTCTTCAATCTCTTCGATGTTATCAGCGACATTCTCCAGTATTTTGATAGCAACCTTGTTGTCAGTTTCTTTATCGTAAGCAGCGTACACTTCGCCATAAGTACCCTCGCCGATCAATTCTTCCAATCGAAAACGTTCACCTGGATCCGGTATCACATCGAAATTGACATGTTGACTGAGACCGTGGTATGCCATGTTAGTTCCACCTCCAGTCATTTCTACACATAATCGATGAACGCGTCGCTGTTAGAATCTTGTGAGTTAAGATGTGATTATACCAATGCGAAGACTTTCAAAACAATAATAGCTCCAACAAGATATTATTTAAATCGTTTTTGCTTTCTTCGCTCTCGAATGTTGAAAATAATAATAACAATGAAGCTTTGATTAGTTTGAAATTTCTATGAAATAGGGTAATAACATTGGAATATCTTGTTACTTCTAAAAGTTACTTACGCGACGACATTTCCATCTATTTTTTTTTTACTGAACACGGGACACTTTTTGCAAAAGATGTTAAAGCGCATTAAAGAAAGTTTTTTTTATCGCAGCCGCTCTCGGTGATAATAGTATAGCTTTTACCGAAGTAATATTATCGATCGATTATTTTTTTACATGCTTTCCTCGAAAGTTTGAAATCTCAAAAATCTTGATACTTTATTGGAGTGGCATCAATGGAACGTTGTTAACTCTATCGGCTGTGACACACTACTGGGAGCATTCTTTTTCCAATTGGATATCTATTAACTCCTTAATAGTATTAGTTTGAGTATTAGGCTTGTATTGGTTAGACCGGCGCACTTTTGCTTCGTCTCAAATATAGGTCTGCTAAGAAAGATGCGCTTCGTTTAATTTCAAGTTTCTTTCGTGACTGTACATTGAAAGACTGGTCGTGAAAATCATTAAATAGTGCATTCGTGCACAGTACGAAGATCAATTTGTGCGAATGCACAGAGAAAGCTACGGTAACATTGAAAACATTGAAAAATTTATTTAACTCTATTAGAATATTCAAACTCTTTTTGTATATTTAACTCTGTACATTAAAATCTCTTAGCGAGATTCCAACTTTTGTGTGAAATTGTTGTTACGATATAAGTATTTACTAATGATTTTCTAAAGTGTCAATACATTCTTTGTGCATTAAAATTTCTTACCGTGATATGTTTTGTCAATTAAAAAGCAAATATTATGTTGATATTTTTGACATATTGTATGACAGAAATTATTTTATTTTGCAAGATAAAACAAATAGTATGAGGTTTAATCATTGTATTTTTATTGCTTATTCTAATAATTTGTTTTGCTATCAACGAGACAGTCTATTTTTCTCATAACGAGGACATGTATTTCGAACAATATTGACTTTATATTGGAAGTCCTATCCAATTGAACGAAGCCATGTAAGGAACAATAAGCTCAGTAGTAGCTTCAAGCAATGTCTCGTTGTAACATATTGAATATATGAATATAAATAGTCAATAAAACTTTCATAAATTTTGTCTTCTTTTCCAGTGCTCATTATCTTCTTCAGCGAGAAAGATTGTTTGATAATTTATAAACCTGATATTTCTGGATAATAGGATAAATCCAAACTATTTAGATACTCTCTCGATTACTATAACCGATTTACTCAATGTTCGTTCGTGCATATCGGCGAAAGGATTTCTCTCAGAATGCTTCACAACCCGCCTTGCTAATTTTCGATGCATTTAATTTCACTGGGTATGCAGATTGTTTTCATAGCGTGACTGACAAGAATGTGTCTTAATTGAACGTAAAACATCGGATATCTAATTATCATCTTTTTACTGAAATTTTAATAGTAAACAGTAATGGTAATCACAATTGTTAAAATAATTGCCAATAGATATATTAATGATTACCAATGGAACTAATTGAAAAATAACTAGAAATTATTTTGAATAATGACAAATTGAGATACATAAATTACGTGTTAAAGTATATTTGAATAATAATTAACTGTTGTTAATGTACTAATAATGTAACTTACATAGATTTCTTATTAAAGGTTTTATCATGCAAAATTATGCACACGCTAAATATGCAGGTACATAATTACTGCATGAGTAAAATGATGGGAATCATGTCAAAAGCGCATTTCTGAATTGTTTTCATGCGCAAGAGTCTGCGCGCATAATTATAACAATTGCACTGGAACTTTATGAGATCACTAGTAAATACCTATACCTATACCGTAACAACGGTTTTTACACGTAAAAGTTGATGTGGAAACTCCTTCAGATCTCTTGTACTAAAAATAATGTGTACAACTGCGAACAAGTGTTTATCTCATTAAGATACATGATATAATAAACGATTTCTACGTCGAATTAATAACAAGGCTATCTTCTGCATCACTGATCAACATGATTAAGAAGATTCAATTTGTTGAATTGAATTTATCATTGAGTTTCTTTGAAACGTGATAATAGCGCTCTTATTAGTAAACAACATTTTCTTTTCTGTATGATATTGAAAGTTTTGAAAACCACAAATCGGCTAAAATCATAAAATCATATATAATTGGCTAAAATCATAAAATAATATTATTAATGTTAGTACTTGAAGCGAAAGTAGTGAAACGTAGCAATTATCTTGACGGTCAAAGAACCAATAGTTATTTTATAAACTATAAACCATTTTTAACACAGCACGTTAAGGAAATATTTAGTTTTATTAAAGAAAGTTGAATCAATAATTTAGTCAAATAGTATTTATTATATTAATCTAACAAGTAATTTTTTTAATATCGCACATAAATGATTTGTTGCTCTAAATAATTTTTTTATTTCTATAAGTTTTGTTTGCTAACAACTTTTCGGAGAATGAAGAAAAGAATATAACAAAAAGATAAAATTTATTTAGTCGTACTGTATCTACTTTTGCAATTCATAATGATCAGTCGTACTCGTTTTAGTGTGCGTTCTTTATGTTTCTTTAACCATTTTCACAGATCGATACCCTCTGCTGCGGACATTTTACTGCAATTTCTACGAAAGCTTTGTCATTCAGCGTTGATTGTTGAAAGGCGCTCATCGCTGAAAATTACTCGTGAGACATTTCACCGCGAAAATGCGTGATCGCATTTCAATCTCACGGTTCGATACCTTTGACAAAGGTATCAATTGCTCAGCAATAACTAATCGTGTACCCTCGATCACGTGCACGCCGAGAGTATTAGAGCGAAGAAACCCGATGTGAAATCGGCTTAAGGGTTTAGCTGCAAAGTAATGTCCTACTGTCTTGGACAATACTTGTGATTGAAAAAGACGCAGTATAATGTTTAAGTTATACGAATGCAACGACTTCTTACGTTATGTCTGGATGAAAATGTTTATCGATTTTATTGCATGTAGACTATTTCTTTCGTTGTACATATCTTATTATTTTCGGCATGTTAGAGAGAGAAAAAAAAGAGATATTTATAATGATATATATATATAATTTAAACTTTTATTTTGAAAAATAATGAAACACTTTTGAAAATGTGTTGTGCAATGACAAAATTATTTTCAAGAAGAAAGATCTTTTCACATTGCAATAATTTAACATGGAATAGGATCTGAATGAAGAAGCGATAATAAAAGTTTTTATTACCGTCAGTAGCCATTAGTGGTAATTATTGCATTTCTGGAAGAAACAATTTCTTTACGAACAATGCTTGCTCGCGTTTGTCCATGATGAAATAATTATTCGAAAGCAAAGAGTGTCGTGTGGACGACTTCCCATTTTCACCTTGCGACTTTTATGTAGCCATTAATTTTTGTTTCGATCTCTTTTTACTCTATAAATTATCTATTATATATTTCAGATTGTTGCACTAGCAAAGAATACCGAACCATTACGTGATGTCTTTGGCGAAGAATTACGATTCGGTTGTGTATATAACTTTAGTAAGAATTTTATGTTATCTTAATCTCACAGGTATTATGATAACATATCGCGAATTAATTTGACACATAACATAAATAGTTTTGATAAGCAGCCTAAAAATCGAGTAAATGCTTTAAAGTTTAAGCATTCGTTAGTTTCGCTTTCGTGATTCGCATTAATATTTCGTCAATAAATCGTTCGACTGATAGCGTGCCGTTTCGAAGGAAGATGAAGAGAAAAAAAAACATGAAAGAAAAAGGAAGAAAGTGAGAGAGGCGAATTTTTACTCACGCCATAATTTCTCCGTTCGCTTTTAGCGCGGTCGTATGTCAAACTGTTTGATACGCAAAAGAACGGGAGCTTTTCCCGATTGTACGTACATTGCCAGCCGCGGTTCCGCTGGTTTAATCTTTTCAGCGTGACGACGTAACGGTACAGTGCGTGCCATCAATGACTACGGTGTGTCGAGTGACGCTCCCACGTAACGTCGCATACGGGACTGCTCGCAATGTTGCCAAAATCATGTTTGCTATTGTATGTTAATTGTACGGAATAGAATGAGACGAAAAGAAACCATGCAAATCATGCACTCGCGAAACAAAATTTCGCGTGTCGAATATTCGCGAGTTTCGAATCGGTTTATCTTGGAGACGAAGAGACTTTGGTAAATATGCTGTAGGATTTATTTGTGTTATATTACTATATACAATAATAAATATTTAATAAATATTAAACTGTATAAATATCAAACTATAAATAAATTACATGAATTTATTTATAGTTTTTCAGTATATTAATATCTTTTTAACAGGATGCCTAATTGAATATCAAATTATTAGATAGCTTGTCAATTTAATTCATGATATTACTACAATGGTTTAATTGCGTTTATAAGTCCGAAAAACCAATTTGGCGCGCAGTGTAAATGACTAAATATGATATATAATATACATGTACATGTATATTATATCATAGTATGAGATACCTGAACTGAATAGGCCCAGGCATTAAATAAGGCCCACTTTTAAATTTATTATTTTAAAACTCTTCTGCAGTATATATTTAAAAGATGTGTCATAGGAAATAGATAAAAAAGGATTAAAGAATTAGAATCGATAGCAACACGTGTTGTTTAATATAAAAAAGCTTGTATGTATGAGGTTAGTATGAGCCATTTTTACAACAATCCGGTGCAAAATTCACCAGTATACAATGTTTCATAATTTGTTATAATTCATTATAATATTATTCAACTTCCTAACTATGGAAAATAATTAATAAATCAATTTTTTGAAATAAGTATTTTTTAAAAATAATGTACTTATTAAATAAGGCTCATTTATGTGATTATTATTATATGCTATTATTATTTGTTTGTTATGTGTGGAATTTACGCCGGAAAATAACGATTTTCAATGCTGCTACTTTTTAAGAAGCCAAAATTGTATTCAAATTGCTAGAAATTTTCAAAGATTAAAAAGTTAATTACAAATAAAATTAAAGATAATTGTAATATTTGAGAGTAGAGTAAGTCCTAAGGAATTTCCTTTCCATGATTAATAATCATTTTAAAACTGATTTAGAAAGAAAATGTTCATTTTTTTTTATTTTTAATTTACTTTTGATTTGGGCCTTATTATATTCATATGTATGTAATAATGTCAGAGTTTAACAAAATTTTTTTTTTGTTCATTTACACATATTCTATATAAACAATATATTTTATCTTTGGGAGTGAATGAAATAAAGATTTGATTTTCACTTATTTCAATATCCTTATAAATAAAATTAAAAAAAAATAAAATAAATTAGGTGAGTCTCATTCGGCTCAGGTACCTTATAATAATTCAGATTGAATTATTTAAGCATTAAAGATCTAGCATTGATCGTTAGAGCCATTATTTCTATTATTGAATTTTCAAATTCACGGTCTAGTAAGACTCTTATTGTATATAAATATCAGTTTTATATTTATTATATGATGAGTATGTAAAAGATAAACAGTTCACCAAATAAGAAAAACTTTAATTTCTTTGAATACGGTAAATTTCAATAATGAGTCGTTGTGAAAAATTCGATGTAAATTCAATCATAAATTGCTGCGGCTTCTAGTAAGGATAATTCCTGTCTGAGCTACTTCTAGTATTTTACTATTCTTACACTTAATATAAATTTCTTTTCAATAATTTCTGGTATCATCATATGTTGGTATGCCTTTTTGCTTTAGTTAAATGACAAAAATGTGTTGAATTAATTTTTGGACATTGTATTTTATTCGAAAATCAAAATATTGGAACTTTTATTTGCTTCTATAGAAATTAGATCGTCTAGAATATCTTATAGTACTTATTTAACGAACCATTGCCGGGAAAATTTTTTAAAGGAGGTGAATGTTAAGATAGATGAGCCAGTTTCTTTTAACGATCGAAATTTTCAAACGAACCACGAAGCGTCGCTCTATTAACTATACGTTCGTCATCGTTAAAAACCTCCATGGTAAGAAAATCGAATTGTGCAGAGTAGAGAAGTTTGCGCGATTCGCGACGGAATGTTTTGCACCACAAAAGAGTTGTGTAACATGGTATATAACGAATCATGGAAGTAATTACCGCCTTTTCTATAAGCCAAAACATGGAACGTGTGACCCAACTTCTTTGTATGTAAATGAAGTAGCAGTATTTACAACATGAAGTTACGCTGCCTACCTATAGAAACGTTGCTTGAAGGAAAAGATACGTGTAACATCAAGATATGAGTATACGAAAGTATAATCGACATTTAAGTGCTTCGCTGAGCGATGCCATTATATGGAGAATGAAAGAAAAGGCAAAAAAAAAAAACGTATTTATGGCGTTGTCATCTTATATGATTTCGTTATTTGTCAGCCACCTTCATGCTTTGATTATATGTGAGAGGAAGCAAGATGTGCGTTTTATTCCGTTTTGCGTATTCATACGTGACGTGATGTGAGAAACTTTTTATAAGATTAATTACAAATGAGATACATAGATATCTGTTTTATATTTAGAGTAACGTGTGAAATAAACTTGGAAATAAAAGTCGCGACTTAAGAATTTCAGAATTTATGATCTCGCTGGAAGATTGTACATAATATTCTTTGTTTTACAAAAATAATTTTCATAGAAGAAATTGCGATACTTTTATACGTAAAATTCAACTGTGGCCTTTTATGACCGTAAATCGTAGTTGATGTTATCCTAGTTGTCTTGAAAACAGAACCATTTGAATCATAGAAAGAATCATGCGGTCACACTAAAAAGTGATTCTCACTTGACATACAATAGACTTGAAATGAATAGAAGTCAAGTCAGGGCAGACAAAGAAGGATATTTCCATGTCGGGGAAACTACGAAGAGGACAAAAAGAGGGAGTAATTAGTTTTAGAAGAAAGTTAAACGATATCCGTGGAGGAGGCAGAGGTAGCAATCAACAAGAATATTCAGAGCCGAACGGCCATGTCATAGATTATTGACTTCAGTTTCTTTTCTCATGATTTACGTCTTTCTCTTATCGTTTATTAAAATGTATATTAATATTTTTTGAAAAATTAGGTTCCCCTAATTCCTTGAATTGATGTCGCAATAATGAAGATTTACGTTACAAACGAGTTGTAACGATTCAACGACATAAATACAAATTTACATAGAATATTATTAAAGTAGCTGTTGGGTTTTATAATTAATTTAAGAAACAAAATTATTTTTATACAAAATTATGTATATTTATTCATCTTAAACTATTATGGCATTTTGTGTAACATTAAATTTGCAATTATAAAATTATTTGTGAGATCTCGGTAGCGAAATCAATCTTCTCAAGGAAATGGAAACGCACTTCCCGAATGCAACGGTGCGCGAGAAAAAAGTCATGTAACAGTATCCGCTGTTACATTGTACCGTACTGAATACTATTATTTTTTACGATGCGTTTGTGCTCCTCCTTTCATAACGCATGCAGGGAAAGTAACGAAAAATCTTATGTGGAAGTTCGTATGCAGTTAAACAAGTTCAATAACATTATGACAAAAAGGAAAATGATTTATAAGAAAAGGAAAAATCTGACAACAAAAATAAAGGAAATGAATTAAGAGTACATCTGATTGCGAGGAATAGTTACTTCTCGCATGGTTGTCTGATGAAATTATTTCCTACTGCTAAAATAATGGAATTGTGTTTCTTTTCATGCTTTCCCTGACGCAATCATTTCCTTGCGATTGCAATGAAGATATTCATAGACCTTCTTCCTACGATGTATGATTGACAGCGTAAAAACATCTTTTATATATATGTTCAAGTATCATTATATTTAGTTTTGAAATAAGATATATTAGGAACGCAAAAATGACAGAAAAGATCATTAAGACAAGATGCAAAGTTTGATTAATTCAATTTTCTTTTAAAAGTACGTATGTATAACCTTAACCGATATTGCAGTTTTAGCATACTTATATCGCTTCTATTAATTTTCTTTTTTACTATGATCGTAAGATTACTATAATTATGGAGTAAAGCAAAGTAACGAGACATACTTTCTGAATAATAAATTATCATTATCTGAACAAAAAAGCATTTATTACATATAGATTCTATATACATGGTGGTAATTATGGATTTAGACGTACTACGTCGAGGATATTGTTTCCTCGAAAGTTGCTCACATAACTCGTATGTAACAGATATTTGATTAGCCGTGTTACCGGCGCTACGTGTTTGGTAAAGTGCGCTCCGCTCGGTTCATTTAATTATCTATCTATATATACCCTATAATCTTGATTATATGCAATTTCGCGGATATGCGACACTTGTGAAAGTAGGAAAATTTCTATCACATCGTCTAGTTAAAGGTATATTGATTGAAGAATATACCATTAAAATTGAACATAATTAAAACGAAACATAAACACATTCTAAAATATGTATGATAATTAATCAGAAAACTAATACTATAAGAATTCTAGATAGATGAAAGGTAGTCTTGAAGAATTACGTAATATATGCGAATGATGATAGTGTAGACTGATGAGTAGACGAACAGAACGAACATATGTTACTCTTGGGAGTGTTGGAAGATCTTCTCTCTTGATTTACGAAACTCGCGTGACCACTGTTCACATAACTGGTTTTTATCAGTTTATTAGGTTATTACCATTTACTACACGTGAATACATTGACGTTACTGTATACGATACCGAGAAAGTTTTCAAGCGTTGCGATGCCCTTCGCCGTGAGCGATTTTACGTTCCAAAAAAGTGTCCATGACTTTCCTTGCGAATTCAAGGTGCAATGTTCAGCATATGTCTCTCTTAAGAGAACACATTTCTCTAAATATGCACTGTTAAATCTGTAGTGTCAAATTTAACTTAATGTGAATCACCACTGTTCTTACTAAATATATCGTTATTTTTTACTAAAACGATAATTACATTTGGCACTATATCGTGTTATTTTGACACTACATAGTTATATAATTGATGTATAATGTTGTGTATAATGTTAAATATAATCATTTTAGTATAAAATAACGATATAATTGAATAGGAGCAGTGGCGACTCACATTAAGTTAAATTTAACACTATAGATTTAACAATGTGCAACTCACCATTATATTACAGTAAATAGAAATATGATTCGCGAGAAATAAATGTTCAAGTAGTTTTTAGAAAATAATTTTTTAAACCTTTGTCTTATTCAAGCTAAAATAAATCTTTGTGATACATTGTTATTATTATTACGAAAAACGATAACAATATTATAATATACTTCGATAAGATTTTCTGATAAGAGTCTGAATCAATAATCCTTCCTTTATTAGATATCGTATGTTATATTCAATGTAATAGTATTTCTCATGACTTTTTATTAAAAAATATATTTACAGTATAAACTTTTTAATATCAATATAAATTGTTATATGGATGCTAAAAAGTTTATAATCTATAATAAATTAATATATTATATAATACAAAAAATTTATGCATTAATATTTTTCTAATATTAATAATAAATTTTTGTTATGTATGTTATTTGATTGAATAAACATTATTTATTACTTAAAACTTGTGACATAAAGTAGAGCAGTATAGAATAATATTGTTTTCATGTATAATTCAACAGTAATTGTACACATTATATAAATCGCGATATAATTAATATTATTGAAATTGGATGACGTGCACATTGCAGTGAGATAATTATGAATAATCTAAATATTTAATTTGATAATTACTACAGGATTCGCGTGCTAGTTACACACACACACACACACACACACACACACACACACACACACACACATCGATATTGAACTATGAACTGTTATATGTACACACATAAAATAGTTACCGAGATTGCAATTAATAGTATCGAACGTTGTCTTAATGATTATCACTTGATTCTCATTTTTATCGTCAAGTCTTAGGATTGACGATTGTTAGTATTATATTTGTTTCATGGAAAACAATTTGTGCGCAAATGCATCACAGATATTTTGAATACTTACTGATGTTATAGTTATTTCATATGATTATATTACTATGTATTTTATTACTCTCCTTATATTCACCATTAATATCGCGCATTACATGATTTCCTGATTAACGTTTAAATCTAAGAAAAACACAACTGTCAACTGTAGTTGGCATTACTCACGTGTTTCGGTGAATCTTCTTCAGTAGTAAAAGATAGAGCTATTCAGTCCGCGTCGCGATGAGAACACGAAAAATAAATAATGCACGCAAGAAATTGTCGCAACGCAATAACGGTCAACGGAGTGAACCAAGTTGTAAATTCACTCGCGTGTCAGGTACACAGAAAGAACAATCATGTTAGAATCGGCGAGTTCACCACGGTACTTTAGACCACCGACTGACTTTGACCAGTTGCCGATTGTAAAATGCTACGGAACAGTATCACCTGGTGAAGAGCGCGGCTGCACGAGTGCCCGGCGTCTTGAACGTGACGCCGGTCGCTCGCGTTCGAAGGAAACCACGTTGGTAGCCCCTCTCCATTCCACTTCATCGTAGGTCTTCGTCCGCTACGCGCTTCTTCTCTCTTCCGGCAGTTGGGTCATTTCATGGATTCCTCGTCGCAAGCAGATTTATCTTCGGTATCAGTTCAATGAAATTCTGTTGAAATATTTTTTATGTTACTCTCTGAGCTTTTCAGATTATTCATATTTTCTCTCGTTTTGTTAGCCGCAAAAGCGGATGCAAAAATAAGAGATTAGAAATGCACGTATATATTGAATGTGATTGAAAGTTTCTGGTTAAAAGTCGATGCTCGCACTGTGTCTATCCGCCGTTAAACAACTGAGAGTGTGCGAAATTGATGTATATATATCTTCAGAGAGGATCACAGAGCTGATCGCATAACGTTCATTAATCATTAAGGAAAGTGTTGCCCGACTGATTAGGCATCGTTCGCATAATACTATACTGAGGATAGTCTCGGTATTCATTCTCGCTTTGATTTGTACTTCTCCCATCATCTTGTCTTCCAATACATATATCATAGGTGCTCGTTACGATCGGTTGAACTCAAGATTAGCTTTCACTCGTTCATTATTTTTACGTTAAGGTCTTACTATTATCAGAATCAAATCAATAACACATGGTCATGATAATATTAAATACAATAGTTATTAACTTGGATCGAATGGTTTATTTGTCGCACTTTGCCATTTATCAATTTTTATTTTTTATTGTTCATGATGTCATTTTAATCGTTTTGTTCGTACTGTTATTCTCTTATTGTTATTCAATCCCAGAAAATTACATTTAATTGTGATGCCGATGCACGTAACGGACATTTTATTGTGTAATATCTGGCATAATCACATAGTCTCTGTAAATAATGAAAAGGCCTTAGAATGACAGTGGTGTTCGAAGCTTTTCATTACTCCTGAATCCTTTGCTACTTTCTACGTATATGGGAATAAAGGCGATTCTTCTCTTAAAGTAACAACGTTACAGTAATCTGACGATACCTACACGCAAGTATTCGATTGCGGAGTTTTCAGTTGTTAAAACGCAATAAGCTCTCATTATTCACTTACGGTCGAAATATATTCCTCTCGCCGGCATTTTTTTAAAGGTCGCGCGAACGGCGGGTACGCGTTCATGGAAGCGTAGAATATCGGCGCGGCCGATAAGCGAGATAACGTTCCTCTACCTCGACGTTACAGTCGGATAAGTCGGAGTTCAACGATGCGTGATAAGTACTTGCTTTACTCCTCTCGCTGACATTCCCAGCTCGACATATGTGCGTGTTCGCAGATAACGAGCGTACGGATATACTTACAGGCTGAGTTGCAGAAAGCGACTATCTACTACTAATGACTCAACCAAGAATCAAACGGTATCGATATACTTATACTTGTATGATCGACGTTCTGATAACATTTGTAAAACGTCATCTTTATAAGTGACTGTCATCAGCAGAAAGATATTAAAACGGTTACTGATGTTTAAGATTACTATACCATGTCATACTACGTATAATGCTAGGTGAAATTTAGTACATGTTTACAAAGTTATAGTTAATAATAATGCCTTTATGCAATTTATGCGTTTAGCGGCTCTGATGTAGTTTCAAATGTTCGTACACAAACAACTAACTTTTCGTATGAATAGATGGCTAAATTAAGACATTAAATTACTCATGCATTGATTAATGCTAATCAGTAGTTAAATCAATCTTTGCTCATCTGTATACAATCAAAATTACGAAGACAGAAAATATAAATGAAAAAAAATGAACTATGATTATAGACGTTTATATTCCTGACGTTAATAGGTTTCTTAATATATTCTTTTGAATTATTTATTATAATGTATACATTGGTATAGTGTATTGAGGCATCAATTTTTATAAGTTATAATTGAGAAAGCTTTTCACAAGCTTATATGGACAAATGAACGATGGAACTATTCCTGAATTAATTTTAAATAAATTTTAATATAAAATAGTCTAATATAAAATATGTATATGCAGGATGTCCCAAAATAATCGCCAAATATTTCATGTGCTGGTAGAGAGGATCAAATTGAAAAGTCCTCTACTATTTTGCAATTTTCGCAATAAGATATTAATTATTAAAAATTGCCTAATATATTGGTTTTTTAATAATTTTTTACTCAAATACAATCAACTTTATAGAAAAATAGCAAGGGAAAAAAATTGTTTATTTTCTTCTCATAGAGTTCCGAGAATGTTTTCAGAATATTTCAGTGCCGCATTTTCTCATGTTGGTAAAAATAATTGCCAAAAGAAAAATATAGTAAAGAAAAAATTGATAAAAAATTCTGAAGACTTTTTGACTCAGTTTAGTCCTCTCTACTAGCACATGAAATATTTGACGATTATTCTGGGACACTCTGTATAGACTTTATTTAAATTTGAAGCTTAACTAGGATATATGATAATAAAAATTCCAGTAAATAATAATATCCATCCAATATTTTCAAATTTAAATGAACAAAGAAAAATCGACTTAATTATAAATATTAAAAATTATAAATATTAAAAATAAATTTAGACAGTAATAATTACATAAACATAAAATACTTTCATAAAATAGAAATCGTAAATATCCTATATTTATATATGGTATGTAATTTCATTTCAAATATTAAAAATTAAAATTTTTTAATTAAAGTTATAAAAAGAAAACATAAATTATTGTATATTAAATTTAAATATATTCCATCATGTACATACAGCACATGAAGTATGTGTCTCAGTATTGAACGATCTTATGGATTGCTGGTACTACAGTGTACTAATCAGTGAATGATAATATGGTTTCAAAGAGATTCATCAATATTATATAGCACGTGAAAATGTGTAGTGAAAACGTGTACAGCATGCACATTTGATAATTTTAGAAAGCATTGATAATATATACAATAGTTTTTAAAAAATACATTTTTTTTACTATATAACATTTTTTTTCAAATAGATTTTACTAATATTATTTATGATTTTAATATTTTCTTATTAAAAAGTTATTATTTTATGTTGCTTATCAATAATATATAACTTATTGATTTTTTCTGGGAATTCTGTTAAAGGTATTTTGCGCTTATTAGATGGAGCAAGGAGTCTGTCAAACATATGTAAGAATTTACAGAAATCTATTTTACCATTAATCGAGAAATAAAACAAAAAATATATGTTTTAAAATCGACATAATATTAATATAATAATAATAATTTCATAATTTTTTTTCTTTATATTTTTCGATATGTTTATGACATAATGATGATACATAATGATATACAATTAATGTTTATTATATTATATGTATCATGTATATAAATTCTTTTATTTTATTACTTTGTCATAATAAAGATAATTATCATTAATTGTGATATAATATAATAATATTTATCCCGTATTTATAAGTATTTATTTTTATATAATTTTTAAATATTAATAACGTAAATTTTAAATTTTTTAAAAATTTTATTGTTGTATAAAAATCAAACATCTTGCAATAATATAAACATTAATAAATAATATAACAAACAGAGATGCGTTAAAGTAATAATTAATAGCGCAAACAGACCCTAGACATTTTTATAAATATATTTATCTGCATAATGAAACGCGAATATCACACGATAATGTCATTAGAGTTGTTCTTGCGATATCCGGGGTGTCATCTATACTTGGCAAACAGATTTAAGCTGAGTAAACGCATCGCTCACATTCATTTGATCAAATAATCGTACAGTACAATTCGCATCCATTAGCTTTCATTAAATATCATTAATCACGGTTATGAAAGTGACAGCTTCATTTAATAATTATCCCACGGGAGCGGTATTGAGGGATTGTAGTTTCGTAGTACGGCATGCTTAAAGCCTGCAAACAACGGAAGCCATTGTTCCCGGTGTATTAGAGATTTACATGGAAAGAAAGTTTGTTTACCTACGCTATAAGAGCCTTCATTGTTCCGTCATTAATTTCAGTAATTATTCTCGAAAACGTTGATCGCCGCTTTATGTTGGTGGATAATCAAATATTAATAATCGCATTTCGATTTTATTTACTGGAAAAGATATCGTCTTTCCTTCTTTATTTCACATTTCCTAAACTGAGGAAAAAAATTTGTTTGACAAACTAAACACATTTAGTAGTTAGTTTATTTAATCGAATTTAACAGTCTCCTTGATAAACTATTCAATGTTAAGCAAACTATGATTAAATTTAATTAAATAAAATTTGTTGAATTAATCAAATCTGCAAACAACTAAATATGTTCAGTTAGTTGAATAAATTTTTTTTCTCAGTGTACGCAATCTTTATTTTCGTTTGTTACTTCCGTTCTTTGATACGCAAGTGTTAACACAAATGTTAAAAATGTCCTCTCTTCCGTATAGTATTAAAAAATCGGTTTTAACTTTTCCAATCGATAGACACACAGGCTGGCAAACATCTGTCTTTGTTTGACATATGTTATAGATAAGATTGGAAGTTCAGCCATATGTTGCTAAAATCAATCTTTTATCTAGGATCGTGTTATATGCGTATTTATACGCGGTGTCGACAAAATGTTCAGAAAACATGGACGTGTTATTTAACTTTGTGTCAATCCGGAACTGAATTGCTTTTCATTGCTTTGTTTTTCCTATCCATCGCGTTTTACGCGAATTGTTTTCAAACAATATTTACCAGCCAAAGTTTTCTGCATTAGCCGTTATGAATTTTATTGACCGCGCCGAGATCACGGTCGCCGAATCATCATCGGCGATCATTCTGATGTAAATTGTCCCTCGCGCGATTCTCATGTCACGAGGGTAGATCAAAGTTCGTTGATCCCGTAGAAACGATAAATTTTGTTTAGACCCGCAGCTAGGGATCTTAATTTCTCAGCTGGACATCGTCAGTTGTCCTTTTACGAATTCATGTTGTGGGATGCAATAAGTCGACCACCCGTGGATCTATACGATCTGTACGACGCGGGAAGTCTAGACATCTTCTCTCTCGGATATGCGAGTCGTTTCATTGATAATTATTACTAGTTCATTGTCGACATTTATTTCATTTTCGTTTTGTCAAGGAAGGAATTGCTTTTTGATCACATCGATTGGTGTAAATATTTTTCCAGGTACGTCGTGAGTTATAAGTCAGTATTAATTCGGCGTCACTATGTTCTTCCATAATGAAATAATTTATATGACGTCCACTTCGGTGCTGTTCATTGGTCCGAATAAGCTACGTGACACAGGACAATTTCAGAACGATTTACCCCAAGGGCTTCTCAACTGCTGCGTTCCGGGGTTGAATCATCGGGGGGTAAATTAAAACGAAGACTTATGGAAATGCAAACATTCGTGTCGCCAATAACGATTCTTCTCGCCGAAGACCTAGACTTTAGGGTGCGAGTTAACGTCGATCAACAAGAACATGAGAGCAAATTACCAAGTTAATTGCATCTTTTTTTGGTCGAGTCGTGCCTTTTTATTATATTGAAAATATGGCGGTGATCGTTACCAAACTTCAATGAATTTCACGGCACGAACATAATTTGATTAATATCAAAACAAATTTTATTAAAAGCAAAGGAAACAATCTCTTATTAAATTCGACATGAGGACAATTAGAATTTTGACTATTAAATTATATCTGGATTGTTATAGTTTCTTCAAAAATATATGATTTTAAGAAAAATTTGCTTTTCTTTTTTGTAAATTTTATCTAACCAAATTGTGAAATTCTATTTGGTTAGATTCACAAGAAAAAAATTATTTACAAGGATGCAGAAATTCCAAGTGACGATAATAGTTGTCCAGGTTGCACACTTGTACTTGTCGCCAACGTACGATTGTTTCGAGAACTCTTATGGATGCTCGCACTTTGTCCTTGTTGGCCGGTGTGGTCGTTCAAGACCGAGGAAGAAAATAATTGGACATAAATCCACCCGGTGGCCGATTCGAGGTGGTCATTATGCGGGTCGGAACTTACCTTCGTTTGAGTGTAAGGCAAATATAGGTCGCTATCGTACGCGCAACCATATCCATTAAATATACCTGAAATATATGACAGGCAATAAATAGGTCGCGATAAGTGCCAAATAATATAGAATACTTGTCTCGTGTAATGAGTTTGATTAAGAAAAGATTAAGGGTATCGCTCAAGTTAAAATATCCTTCATCGACAACTCCCAAAATAATTTTTTATTTATTTGTATTATTTAGGATTGGACTTATAGTACAAGAAAAGTTTTGAGTTTGCTTTTAATATAAACAAAGATTTGATGTTGAAATAAATTATAATAAATTATAATTGTATATATTCCGTATGTATTATTAAAAATACGAAACTCGAAACTCTACTCTAAAAACACGGATATTTCGAACGAGCATTTACATATCCATATCCAGCGTGTCTTTTCAGTTTTTCAGCTTTCAATCGATACATGCTAATGATGAAAAAAGAAATCAGAAAACATATTCTTTGATCTCGTTATTTGTGCATAATGTTCGATGAGTCAGCCTCAAAAGCGCATATAACAACACGTGATTGGCTGGATTTGCCAAATAACGAATATGCAATATATTCGCAAAATATCCGCACTGGGGTAGCAAAGAGGTTTACCGAATACCCATAGAATGAAAAAAACATTTACATGTATATTTTGTTTGTTAAAACGTGATATCGCATGCGAATAAAAATAATTTCGCGATGAAAAGTGGACAATTTTTTACGCTTAATAATTAGTAGTGTATTTAGTCTGTATTTTTTTTAAATTTAAATATTTTGCAGATACAATGATACACATTGAAAAAATATATCTTTAGCAAAACTAGTTAGAGTCTCTCTCATGGGAATGAAAGAAAGGAGGGTGACTCGCAGAAATATTTTCCTTGTTAAGAAACGATGATTTCTACGCTTGTTAAGAAGCGATTTCCATGCTTTGATCTAAACTGATACGTACATAATGTTTGTTCGCCTCTGATATAAGTCCAAACTCATTGAACGCACGTTCGGTCTTGTGATCCCTGATTCGCTGTCAATGAATAAAAACCACAAAGCGCCCCAACGAGACCGCAATATCTCCTTCGTTGAATCTCCGAGCTTTTCAATGCCTCATTCTTTCGATTTATTTGGATATTTTCTCTTTCCTCTCAGGATACATAGATACAAGCCAAAAAGACCTCGTTTTTTTTTCACTTTTTATTAATGAAACGTAGCCCTGAATGAGTTTATGATAATCATTGATTAATAATTAATAAAACAAAGATGAAATTAATTAAAGTCATTTATCCAAGCAATGTTTGCTATTATAATTGATAAATATGATATTACAATTTGTATTATATATTAAATTTTTCAAATATATACTAACAATGAGTTAACAAATACATTGAATCAAAGTAAGTGCATTTGCATAAAATTGGAATTGAAATAAAAATAACATGTGTTATTTACGAAATTTTTTTCATCGCTTATCCAAATATCTATGAAAGCGAATATAACTAGAAATCCTCCGATCATCCTTGAAATACGCTTGCCTTATCTCTAACGTTGCATCGTCAGCGACGTAACTTCCCCTACAGGCAGCTCGTTTTCACGATTCAACCTTTCGCCTTTTCACCTCTCATCCCACTTTTTCTCCCTTTCCCTCTTGCTACTGTCTCTTTGATTTTGCCATTCGTGTTCACTATCGCAATATCACGTGTTTGTCGTCGATCGAACATCTGCATTATCGGCAACGACATCTTTGCTGTTGGAACGGGGTGTTCGTTAAATCGGAACACATTGTCCCGACAAATCACTATTTGATATGAGAAAAATGTTACGCATGCCTTCTTATTCTCCTTCCTCTTTTTCGCTGTCTATCATTCTCCTTGATTCGTATTTTGATTATTATGCCATTCGTTACCGATTTACTTTGTCTCATTTCTTTGCCTGTAATTCTTCAAAATTATTGTAGGGGAAAAGGGATGTTAATGTGGGTCCCACTTAAAATTCTGTTATAATTAATCCCTGCAAAAAATGTTTAACTTGTTTTTATTGGGTTCTTATTGCTTTTCAATAAGATACACATATGACACGGTGTGACACAGTGCATCCTTGTTGTTTGTCAATGTTAAACAAGGATAAGATGATCACTGTGTTGTACTGAGTCGCCTGTTGGAAGGTATTGTTAGATAAGTATCGAAGTTGTGAAACAGTTGTCGCCATACTGACGCGATCAGTTATCAATCTTTTTATTGACAAGTGATATTTATCTATTACGAGTATATCAAAGTTTTTTCATATACAATACATATGACTTTCAAGTTTGTACATGGTGTAAATTTTGTCAATCTTTTCATATTAGACTCTCTAATAAGTAGGTAAGGTAGGATGCCAGGATTTTTAATGAAAAACATTACTTACATGTCATTTTTGTAAAAAAAACTCTGGTTATATCATTTTACAATGATTTTAAGAAATCCCTCTTTATACAGAGATAAAGTTTATTTATTACTGGACTTGTAATCGTTAAATTGATCGCATGTATATATATATATATATTCTAATCAAAAACACGCTAAATAATATCTATTAAGATTATTGGAAACGTTACAGAACTGCTGAAAGTTATTTGTTACATTACATTGCAGAATTTTTGCAACTAGGCTTTCTATTGGAGTTTTTATTAATGATTGAAATTAATGACAGTTTCTAAATAATAGTAGCATGAAAAATGTCTCCCCTTTTTCTTTGCGTTGATATGGCCAGGCGGGAAAAGCACGTAAAGCAGCTTTATTGATAGCACACGAGTGTTACTCGTTAGCATAACGATCCGGACTCTAACTGACGCGAACCGCACGTGTTTTCGGCTCACGAGCCAATGCATATTTATATATTTCAGTGCTATACGGTACGATAGACGTTATTACGTAATAATCCTGTTAAATGTAACGTTAAATACTATTAGCGTTGGCAAAACCGTACAGCGGAAGCCACGCCGTTCTTGCTCAGCGAGAACGATTTGCTGCACGCGTCGAAATCCGTTCAATAGGACGAATGGAAAGTTTCCATCGGTTTATACACGTTCGCAATAATCTCGGTCTGCTTAGGGTGTGCCACACCCGTCAGTAGCTGTGCAACATGATCATCAAATACGTAATTATAACAGTGACGATTTATAATTTAATACTATTCCGTCTTGTATAAAAAAAAAAAGATGATTGTTATCGATGAAAAAATAAATTTACGCATGAGCGAATTTTTTTCAACTAATCGTTCACTAGTGCAGTTCTTTATACTATATTTATTATTAGCATTTTATTATATTAGCACTCTTTCGAGTTTCGCGTAAACATAATCATTCACGTGTATTAAATTTAAACATGAAAATAAAATCCTTGACTTTTGAGTTGAAATAAAAACCTTGTATTTTTAAATAAATTGATAATTATGATCTGCAGAGAAAATATTCGTGGAAATCATGTTTATTAATTTTATACGCGTAGTTGGAAATCTCTTCGCTGGTTTTATTGAAAATTGATCAAAGAGTATCAATAGCAGATATACAAACGTATCATCATCGTTTCATATCAAGAGAATCATCGTACGAGATACGATACATGGGGAAAATTGATAAAAGTTACCGAGCTTATCTCGGTACACACATTTATCCCTTTGCCAAGATTTATAGGGGCAATTGGTTCTCTGTAAAAAAAAAATTACGTTTTCAAGCTACTCATAGATGTTGCACGGATTGCAACGCGGGGCGCAACGAGCCGCGTTTTAAAGTATCGTTTGTCGAGCCATTAGAGTCACAGGACTATCGTTTCTCTAGTTTAATCTACCGTAGAATTTTATAACAGGGTAAATCGTTCGCCCTTCGCCGCTCACTGCTTGTTTTTCTCCCTTTTCTTCCTTTTTTTTTTTTTTTATTCCGGATTAGATCGTTCTCCGCACGCATTGCGTAAATTTGCAAGGTACGTTAATTTAGCTGATCGCTCAAGTGATAAAATTACCAGCTTGTATCGCCGCGCGCCCTTTCAATGATGAAATGTTTCACTATGGATTTAACCTGTAGGTGCTCGGCCGCACGTAATTTGCCACGGGATTTATCATGGCGCAATTTCAAGCTATATGAGCGATATTGCGAATTGATGAAATGTGTCGTTATGGATGTTTGCTTTCCGCCTCGCGCACAAACGACTCGCGAAATATTTTTGCGCGCGACGCATTACGAAATTTTGATGTACACCATTCTTGCTATCGTAAAATTGGTTTCCATGTGTGTTTCCATTCCGTTTCCAGCAGATATATTACAATGAAACTTATTGAATATTGATTGAGTTATGTGATACGTTGTAATTTAGATTTTTATTGAAGCGATGTGTCGGAAAGCCTCAAATATGTACCACAATTTATCGTAAAGATAAGGTATGATATTAACAGATGACATTATCGACACTTGCTAATGTGTAATTCCTTATAAGGAAAACATTGTTCAATGAGTGACCGTATCGTACTTGATTTTTATCAATAGCATATCAATTGAAAGAAAAGAGAAATAATGTCTGCAGAAAAAAAATTATCGCCAAAAAATGTGAGACGAAAGAAGATAACGATTTTTTTGTATTGCCTTAAGGCATTCATTGACGAGTAGAAATTCTTTTTTTTTTTTTATAAAAAAATGTTAGGTCAAAACTCAAAAGAAAGTCTCGAAGATGAGGTGGTTGAAGCGAAAAGGGAATGAGTATTTTTGATGCGACACGGCTACGCCAGATTTGCATAATTTCTAAATCTGCTCTTCGCATGAAAACGACGTGATTTGGCGCGATGCATGCATGCACGTGTAAACACTCGCGAGTAATTCGTACCAGTTTCGCTGAAGAGATGTTTCTTGTCACGTGCCAAACATTCCGTTTTGCTTTTTATATGAAAAAATTTAATTAAATTACATAAACATTTAACATTAGCTTAATAACAAGTGTATCGTAAAACATTTCAACTATATATGTAGTGAAGTTGAATCGGACTTGTGATATGTTGTCATTTGGATTGATACGAAATTTCTCCATTTTTTGCAAAATTTAAAATACGTAGATTTTACATGCCGGCACTATTCGTCTTAAGAAGCGTTATTGCGGCATCTCCAGCAATAGTCGAATATACCCACTTAAAAGGTTCGTTCCTCTTTTTGAATTATTTCTTTCTAGGGTCGAGGAGCGAAAGGAGGAGGAAGTGGTAGAGTGAGAAGATATTGCGGCTTAAACGGTTGGAAAATTGTCCAAACGGCCGTGGTGCATAATTTCGACGTGACTTAACGGCACTCAACTTAACGGGCCACGGGCCCGTTAAAGCCACTCCATCGACGCCTCGCGCTAGATATAGTCCTGCGGTACGCTCGGTATTCTGTACTCCCATCCCTCCCTCTTCTTCGACGTCAAAGGATTTTACGTGGAAGTGACATGGTTGTCTACGTCGTTGTCCGTTATGATCGTTTCCTGCTAACGAATTAATTTTCACACAGCGTTAGAATATGCAGATCACTGTTTGGCGTAATAAATGGACGGGGTTAGGAGTTGATCTCGTGGACGCGACAGAATGACACCAAAATTGCTATTAATATTCATGCGCAGCTGGGATGTGGAAAAGTGTTGAAAGGATAACCACGCGGCGCCTCCCGGCAGACAAATTGGAATTTGTTTCTAAGCTTCGAACCGATCTAGTTTATTTCGTAAATTATCGACGGCCTAAAAACTCTCGATCGCGAAACGTTATCCTCGTATATTGCAAATCAAACGTGAAAGTAGAATAGTCAAATAAATTTTTTCGTACAACTAAAATACCGAAATTCGTTTTTTACATGAACACGACTGCAGGCGGTTACTGCACGCAGCTAACCCTTTATTCCGGGCGAGGTACATATAGAAAATCGATTGCTCCTTTTTTTCGGCACCGATTGATTCCGGTGATCTCGCCGGTGCTGATCCTATAATTTGATCGGAGAGCCCTTTTATGACTGTGTGTGTGTGTGTGTGTGTGTGTGTGTAACCGAGTGACGTGAGCACGATTGTTACCTCGGATACGAGATTGCCACGTTTTACTGTCCCACGCGTAAATAGTAAATACGGATTATATACATTTCAGTTAAACGAAAAGTAATTCCTTTCTTAGCTCGTGGAAATATACTTATTGCACGTGCGAACGTTTAATTTTATAATGTTTGACGACGAAATTATTCCAAGGATGATAACAACTTTGCATTAACATCTCATGTTGTTTAATAATTAACAGTCACACGTCGACGGCACATTTTTGCTCTCTTTCTTTCACTCTTTTAAATTCTCATCATTCGAAATACACATTTCGACGTCTGTTTCGCCGACACGGGGATGTTGCTTGCTCTATTTCATATTTAGGGGAAAATAATCTCGTTAATTCGAAAGAGCCGAGATCTCTCATTGTCATCTGCTAAAATCGACGGTACAGCGGACTAAACGGTTTCGAGAAACCGTAGAAACAAAAATGCAAATCAGTTCTTTTGTCGTGTTCGTTCCAAGGACGAATATACCACGCATGGCACACTACGCCACGCCGCGCTACGCTGTCGCCGTTCTAATGAAAATTAGCGATAATTGGCCGGAAAATGAACATTTGTGGTGGATTAAAAGGGGAGCCCGTGAAACACAGACGGGCACATCGGGCACCCCGCACTCCTCGCGTTTCTGCGGTGTCATAAAACCGGTTCGCGGTCTGTAATTTGTAATGAATACGGCTCTAACTAGCACACCCTCCACCATCCCCGGTTCTGCCATCGATGCGTCGCCGGTGACGAATTGGGTTCGCACGACTCTGGCACGCTTGTATATGTGTGGTGGTACATATATACAAGGTGGACCTATTAAACGTGCGAGATAGATATATTTATAATCTTTTGTGTTTTGCGAATAGGATAATATAAATATTTTAAAATCAACATTATTACTATTTCTTCATGCATTTATTCGTTAAATAATATATCTTAGCACGTGTGCATCGTAACTATTTTGTATTTAAAAAATTTGAAAGAAATCAAAGCAAAATAATACAGCTGTAAAAATTAATTAAGACGAATCTCATGATTTGAAATGTATCTATCCTATATACGTAGGGATGATTTTTTTTTAAGGAAATTTTGAACTCTACAATAAGTTTTACATAAAATTTATAAACCGAAATATTCTCCTTACACACACTTTTGAGACCATTCCCTGATTACACGGTTCACCCTGTGAATGGACCTTACTCGTGTACAAAGGTGCATACGCACCATCCTCTCTCATACACCGTACCTAAATCATGCGACAGAACGTCCATGATGCCTATTCATCGCGCACTCGAGTAGGTCCGAGCACGATCCTGACCCAGTAATTGGATTATTATTTCACCAACGATAAGTGCAGTAATGAAGTCTGTTTCGGAAAATTACATCCAGAAGTTCCAGATCACTATAATTTTAATTTGGATCGAGTAATCTCTCATATTCTGATTGGGATTTTATTTAAATTTTATTAATTATTTAAATTGTTAACAATTATTTGATTACAAAATTACAGCTTATAATTCGATAAAACGCAAGAAAGGTTTAAGATCAATTAATCTTTGCAGCGAATAATTAAATTAATCTTTGTTTCTTAATATTAAAATAATTCCACTTAATAATTTTAAAATCTTATCATTTATAAGCATACATATATTGGAAGATATATACTAATTTTAATAAATATTTGTTTGAATAGTTATAAGTAAATATTTATTAAATGCAAATATATATTTATTTGATACAAAACCGATTAATTTGATGTAACTGTCATTTTTTATCGAGTAAATATTTATTTCCTGTAAGTGAACGTTTACTTGGCACTATTCAAAGAAATATGTATTAAGATTAGTAATTTTTTTTCAGCATATATATTATACACTGCAGAACTAGTTTGTGTCGATTGTTTCACTAAATTATACAACTAGTCTCAACTATGATGTATTCATCGGACACTCAAATCACCTATTACGCGATCCTAATCTTGAAATTGCGTTATTATTATCCTCTCCGAAATGCGACGACACTCGATAGTCGCGGTATCGTGTGACGCGTCGCATCTTTTTCCATTAGTCGTGATAGGAGACGGAGATAAGGTTTCGCTCTTCCTGGTGAACACCACGAACACGGTGGTGCGTCTGGCTCGTGCGAGAAAACTGAGATTTTCCGTGTATCACATGTGCAAGGAGACTGTCGGCGAACATAATTGGCGGAGATGTTATTTTAGGTGCACTACTATTTTTTATGTACTCCGTATCGTGGAGGTATATTATCGATGAAGAAGAATATTTCCCCATTTTATAATCCGAAAGAGCACGAATTGATTTATTCATGCTAAAAATTGTATCTTTCGTCTCTTCACAGTTTATATCAGAAAGTATATTTGTATGAAAAAGTACTGCTAATACTAACGACAGTAAAAGTAAAAAACATTTTTTTTACATTATAAATACGTAGTTGGAAAATCAATGAAAAATCAAAGCCTTCCATCGGAGAAGATTATCGAGTATTTTTTCGAAATCCCAAGCAAGGGGATCTAAGCCTGAAGGCAGTGGCAACATCTTTTCATCCCCTTCCGCTCGACGTTACGACAGTAGTAGTCGGACAGTGGTCCCCTTCTCCCTATCGCTCTTTCCCCTTCCTTGTGGCAGATCGAGCCGATATACCGAACATATAGGTGTCTCGTCACCGTATCACCTACCCACCCTTCCTACCCTCCGCTAGAGGGTGCTCCTGGATGGCGTTGGTGATTCGGGTGGGCCGAGGAAACGGGTAGCGACGGCAAGGGGACGACGGCAGGACTGAACGACAGGATAGTCGAAGGGAGCTGGAGGGATCGGTTGATGAAACGGAGGGCAGGGGGTGCGCGTGCGCCTCGTCGCAAGTGAGCCAGAGCCACTCCCGATCGTCGACGACCGTCCCACACGATCCTTGAAGCGATCCCACCACCGCGTCAGTCTACCGTCGGCATCCGCATAGTCAACAACCCCTAGTATCCCGAGCAACCCCGGAAGGTAGCACAAAGTTACGCGCGTCCTCTACGGGTTTTGAATCATTCTGTAAGTCTTAGGGGGCGGAGGAGGGGGCAAGGGGTTGAACCGCGAACGCGGATCACCATTCATAGAGTTAAATACATTGTCCGACGTGTTTATCGCGTTTCCGCTCGGTGACGTCCGCGTGGAATCATCTGTTGGAGATGAGAAAGACGAGACGGAGTCACCTTGCAGCAACGCGACTTCGGATTTGATTTCTCCTGTTGTCTTCAACGGATTTTCTCGGGCAGAAAAAGAAAATGAACATCTCTCGCAGAGACTACCTCCTGTCAATGTTCTTGATTAGTTAATTTATTTTCACGTCGTGTCGCAAGATTATTCTCTTTTACGAACGATTTTTTCAAGTTTTTAGTTTACGTTTTAACGTAGGAAGTTAAAAGGAGATTACTTATTCTGTGTTTGTTTTATTATTAGAAATTAAATTTTATTTATGATATATGATTTTCTTAATCAGTAAATATTATTAGTGAATATATTGCGATTATTATCAGAAATTAATTAGGGTCACGAAGTAATAATTTGTTAAAAATTTCAAAAATTGATCGTTTTACTTAAATAGATAATTTTATTTAAACTGAGCTAAAAAAATAATTTTCTAACTTTTATAAGAATTGTATATAAAGATTTTAAGATTTTTACGGTTTTGAAAAGAGGGAAATTTATAATCATTTTGTTGCAATGCAAGGCATTTGACTCTCGACTTTTTTCTAAAAATCTTAAGTTTTCAAAGGATTTTTACGCCACCGGGAATCAAGTTTCTGTTAAGTGACATCCACGTAAAATCATCCGCTGAAGGTAACAGGAAACGAGGTCGAGTCACTTTGCTGCAACGCAATCGCTGGGTAGTTGAGTTTTCTTTTATTTAGTTGAAGATTTTAAGGACGAAAGACAGCAGGAAAGTTTCTATGGTCAGGTTTCTGTTAGATGACACCTACGTGGAATCATCCGTTCAGGATGAAACGAAAAGAGTTGGCATTCCCTTGCAGTTACGTTGTTATCATGTTTATTGCTTCACTGTTTGTGTCTCGAAGAATTAAAGTAAAAATAACGTTGCATATAAAAATTGCCTTTCGAGTCCTCTATCTTGTAAATCTTTATTAATTTTATTAAAATTTTTTCATAGCGTCACATTCGAGAAGAATTTCTTGCCACATATGTCTAATTGTAAGAACAAAGATATAAATTATTCCAAGCTGAAAATTTAATATCATTGGTTAATAATAATAGAGAACTGTAAATAATAGAAAATTGTAAATCAATTTTAATACGCGAATTACTATATTTTGTAGTCATTTATTACTAAAAATTATTTATTACTAAATTAAAATTTCGAATGTGTAAGTTAATAAAGAATCTTTATATATAAATTAATACAATTAAATTATTTTCAATAACGTAAATTTTTATCTTTGCTATTAAATTCTTTTATTTAACATTCTTAAATATATTTTTATCACCTCGATAATTTTATATACGTAAAGCATGTAAAATACACCGCGATTAATTAAATTCTTCTTGACCAAGTCTTTCTACATTGTCGCAACCTACTTATTATTCATTCCCACAAACGATATATATCATCGTCTCGTTTGTCTTCGAATAACCCGGCGCGGCGTTGACGATGGCACCTGTCCGTGTGTCATGCGGGTGCATAACACGTCACGTGGGTACGCTGGTTGTCGGTGCGTAGATAGATTGCACGTGACAGCTCGGCTTCCTGACGATCGGCGATGAGCGAAAAGTGGGGTCATCGTGCTTTAAACCGTGCGCCGTGAAAACGTCGTGACTCGTTTTGTCCTCGGCCAGTCACGTTTGCGGTCAAATCTACCTGCTCCCGAATCGACCGACCGCCACACCGCAGTCTGACCATCGCGGTAAGTCTACTACTTAAGTATCTTTCGCGCCCGATTGGCTCGAGGGCGAGAAACTCCCTGTTTCGAGCAGTGAAATAACGACAGCGTTATTCGTGTTATGAACTTGAATGGTTAATGATGTCTTCGTCGGTTCTATAGTTATTATATAAAAGCTTTACGTTGAAGTAGCAAGTTTGTTAAATGGATTATATAACTTTGAAGATATTCAGACGAGAAACGTTGATGTTGAATCAACGTACTGGATTAAAGACAAATTGTATTACAAATTGTAAAAGAAATTATTTCTTCATACAAATTACAAAGCTTGATTGCTATACAAGAAGTAACAGAAATATATATACAATATATTTTTGTTACGTCATATAAACATATATGATACGATATTAAAATAAATTTTTGTAACAAATGAGAAATGCTTAAAATTAGCTGGAGTTAAAATTAGACTATGTTTATTTTATTATTTTTTATCGACTTGTACGTGGTCAAGCAACTTGCAAACTGACGTGACATCGAGATTACAAATGAAAATGTTTTCCATAACGATTTAATATCATCACGAGCGTCGTCTGTCAAGTCCAACACGTTCAATCGACATGCATACCAATCAATATGATATCGGAATTATTTAATGTATCTTCGACAGGTGCCCTTAACAGAATTTATTAGCATTGCGCGTAACTTTTTTAATCGCAAAGCGTAGCGTACTCATAAATCGGTCTGATGATTAAACTTGAATCTCTTTTCGGAATTAGAAAGCCCGCGGCTTAAGCAACTTTATGATCACCCTGAAGATAGAGCAATGTTTGTGATCGAAAGTTTCAATTAGAACTTGAGAACACTTTTAAAAGTTCCTGAAAATCGAGTCTCCTCGTAGGATTAGGTGCGTGTCTAGACTCTTCAATAATCGTCGCTGCTATGACTGAAAAAATATACTATTACGTTATCGATCTGGCTAAGATTTCAGCTTTTAATCTGAGTATTTACTCTTTGGGTAAATATAAAAAAGAAAGTATCAATAACATACACTTACTGTTTTATTAAATATGTGTAAGTAGAATATACGAAAAAAAATGTAAAAAGTTGATTTTATGATTTTATGACGTTGTAATGTGTTATATACGTATATATCATTGTGTAAATTTATTATCAAAAATATTAAATTTGAAAAATGTTTTTTGTAATTCAGTTTTAAAATTGATTTGCTGTGGTAGTTTATCGATTCTATCAATTCTTATTTTTGTTCTTACATGGCTAACGTCGATATCCCGTTCTTTTTCTATCATCCCTCTTTGAATCATATTTACGCGAGCGTTTACAATTGCATTTGCACAGTAATTTTGCGTCGGCGGAGAAGATCTACTAGCCGAGTAGATCAAGACGATGGTAATGGTGACAACGATGCTGTCGGAAACCACAAGGTCGACCGGTCAACTTCCGATTTGACGTTTCTTTATTTTTCCAAAATTAAAAAATTTTTTTTTGACATGTTTAAAAGCTGACAGAAATTTCTTTGTTATATGTTTAATGATTGAACAATCATGCGACTTCTAATAAAAAATCATAGTAATATTCTTTGTTAAATGATATTTGTACTTATGCATCACATGATTGCACAAAGATCGCGATTTGAGTCGTATTGCAATAAAGTGGAATTACTGCTATTAGCTACTGTTGCTTTTATTTGCAATGTGATTTCCTTCTTTGCAATGTGATTGATAATATTATTGTATATTCATATATTATTATGAATAATAAGAATTTCTCATCTGTATAAATTGCAGAAAGTATAAAGAGGTAAAATATTAGTTGTATTATAAAATTACTTTTCTGATAAATAAATACTGCAAAATTTATTATAATAACATTATTAGAAATATATTTAATACATTGTATTTTCTTTTTAACATATTCGATGACGAAAGTCTTTATTTTCAAACTTTTTTCTTTTAAATTAGAGAATATCATCGTTTAAGTGCTATGTCTAAAGACAAGATCTGCCGTGCGTTTGTCTTTTCGAGCTTGAGAACTTCCCGTAGAAGCTGTATTTTATTTTGTCGCGTGTCATTCGACCACTCTGAACCATTAGCTCCGCCGGGTAGTTTTAACTCGCGGAACGAAGGCAGGTTTACCTTTCCTCTCGACGTACCTGATTGTAAACCCAACTTTCTTGAGTGCTTCCTGAATAGCTGTGGACACCCTCCTTCTTTTTTGCTTCTTCATTAATGAGTCCATCTTATATATCACGGGTTTAATGTTTCAACTAAAACCGGCTGCGACATTCTCACCTCTCATTTTATTCGCGATATGTTATTGTTTGTGTTCGTAGAATAATATACAATAATAATAAACAACGTTAATCGTACAATATGATGAAATGTCTCACACACGAGAGGGAGAGATATCATGTGTCTGCAATGGATATAATAAATCATGTAAATTCAAAAAGATAGAAATACACAAAGTGTACGGAATTTCAAATTACAACGCTTTCAAAGAGTATTATACATCCGAATAACATCCAAATTAATGAAAGAGTATGTATTAATTTGACAAAAATATTTCAATTAAGTTCCCGTAAAGAAAAATATTTGACTAATTGCATATATTTTATTTTTTATTTATGCGTGTATGTATATATGACAATTGGACATAACGTATGTTCTCATAAAATACGCTTCTAAAAGGGAAGTGGTAGAAAGTCGAATTTCTTCGCGAACGTCAGCAGAAATCCGTAAGTTAAAAACAATAATAGAAGTGTCGATTGTCGTCAGTTGCTATTTCTCACGTTGGAATATCCGCGATGAAGATCTTTTTGGTGATGGAGATTAAAGAAAATCGATATCCTGAGTGTGGAGGGATGGGAAAGTCGCAGGTGTTGCGGTGAGCCAGGTAAGCCTGTATGTAATTTCTGGCAGGAGGAAACGGACAGGAGAGGCAGAGAGAGAGAGAGAGAGAGAGAGAGAGAGAATCGGCGGGGGCAGATAGTGCAATGTTTATAGGACCATGATAAAACTAAAGGAAGTTTGATTTAGAGATCGAAAGCTGAAATAAGCAATGCGTTGAAATAATTGTATAATTTAAAAAGATATTTCGTAAAAAAATATATAAAGTATCAAAGAAAATTTGCGATTTATTATATTAAATATACAAGAAAATATAAGTTCTAATATTCTCCAGTTTCTAGTGTTTTATGGATTTTTATGATATTATATCAAAATACTTGGCGGAAATTTTAATTTCTATACTTTTAATTTTTAACGCGCGGATTTTTATTAAACACGAAGGAATGTTACTCAATCATTCGTTTATTTCATCACTATGTTCGGTTATACACATAGATTCATACATGTATAAATTATTATTAATAAACACATAATCCGCTCGCAACGGTTACGGGGGATAAAGTTTTTCCGATACGAGATATCCTACCTGATTCACTGTGTAATCTGCGAGAATGTTTTCATAATATACAGCGCACTGGTATCTCGCGTAAACTAAATAACGAAATTTGCAATTTATTTATCGGTACTTCGAGCGACCGATTGAAGTGCATCAATGGACGATTCGCGTAAATATATCGTTCGTACGCGATACACTCAATTATATGTCGAGCTTTCATTAGCGATCGCAAACATCGCCGACCGGAAAGCGATTCGTGAAAAAAATTACGCGGCAGCCGATTTGAATTTTTCAATAAATGGCATATCAACGTGTCGAAAGAACTTTCCTCGCCGTGCCACGCCGTTCGATTGACCGAGCATTAAATAATATCGCGCTTTTCCAGGAGCGCAAAGCTTTATTGCTCAAGCTGCTTCCTGATCCCCGCTGTGAAATTGCTTTACGTCTACTCCAATGGGTTCGATGGCTTTTGAGATTTTTGTTGCTTTATGTTCCTCTACGTAATCGTGGCGTCGTTATCCTTCTCTCGTCACCCTGTAGACGTTATAGATAAATCATTTTTCAAATGTTAACTGATATACACACATATATATATACATATATATATATATATACAGCTTCATCGTTTAGGAAGAATGCTATTTTCTAACACAATTTTTGCGTGCGTTGCTTATAAATTAGTTCAGGCCAGTTTTTACAGCTGTAAGAGTAATAATGCAAGTCTAATTGTTATGCAATCACATCGTTATCGTGATTACTTATCGATACGCTGATGATATAAAATTCATGAAAAAGGTGGATCTTGTTGTCGTGATTACCAGAGTAACGTTTGACGCAAACGTTATTCTGCGCATCTCAAAGTTATAAAAGAGAGAGAGAGAGATATAATTAAAGATAATTAGATCCCGTTTAATTGGCTTCTTTGAAACACGCCATAATTTTTGTCATAACAAACGCGTATCGTCGACGCCATATTCAATATCGCAACTTTATTAGTAGTAAGTCTTTCATTTAGCATTGGCTGAAGATAATATTATTCGTTGTATTGTATGTATTTTCGAAAATATTGAAAAGCTGTGGCACACATCCTCGTATCATAGGCAAACTAATTTGATGAAAAAGTGAAGAGGCGTTCGTTTGTGAACATCGGAAATGTATATTATATACCCTACGATTCGGCGAATATGGAGAAAAAAAAAAAGAAATGCAGTTGGCATACATTCACTTAAGCAAAGAACATATTTATTGTACGAGCACCGAGTGTTTTCTTTTTTTTTTTTTTATTTTTTGACAGAGGAAATCGCGTACGTCAAACATCCGCGATACGATAACGTTTTCCGTTTTGAACTGAACGTAATGCACTGCTGAGAATACGAACGAGGCGCGCGGGAACAATGACGTACACATTTCCTGGGGAAACGATGCCGCACCTTAGCGGGTTCATCGATCAATTCGATACACTTCACTAGTGCATAATATATGTACATTGCAATTGATCCTATCCATTTTTCTTTTTCTTATTCCGGCTATTGATTCTGAAAAAAAAAAAAACGGAAAGTTGATGCGTCTTAACAAAAAATAGATAGGAAACTCCGTGTATCTGTATAATCTTCAATTAGCATTATTCAGTTCTGATAATAATCTCAGTCGATTTCCTCTCATCCATTCTGGTTCAACGCTAAATTTTATTAACTTTACCGTTTCACTGTATTAATTAACTGCAACTCTATCACTGCAACTCTATAACGTAACTCTATAACGTGTAGGTAACCATAGGTTTGTATCGAATCGATTAACAAATGGACATTAATGAGTGTTCTCGACAATTCGATCGCATTAATTTACACCGCGAGATTTCATTGAAGTGTCAAAATTCGAATACAATTGACACTTACTTTGTACCGGCATAGCATGTGGACGACAAGGGCGACTCGTACGTACGTTGCTTTCCTTGTCTACACAAATATTTAGCGAAGAGACCTACTCGCGTGCAGTAACGCCATGTATGTGCACACGTTACATGTGTATGCACATGCGTGTTTTACGAGCGCAAGAACAACTCGCAAGCGCAACTCGGAGTAGTTGCCGCAACGTTGTGTTTGCTATAGTGGAGTATGCGTGGTACGCCCAGTACACTGGGTATATCAGTCTGCCGGGAATATACATGACAGCACGTATAAGCCCGTTTGTCGCTTTAACAATTAGCTTAATTGTTTATGCGACCGAGAACGCGTCAGCGCCGCTGGCGCAATGTTGATTTCGCTACACTACGTGGTTACCACGAGAAGAATCGAATGTAACCAACTTATCAGTCAGTTATTTTGATTTTCAAAGAATTTTTTTGAAAGTCTTATAAAACGCATAAATCCGAATTAATTAAAATTAATTTATTGAAATTGGTCCACTTTTTCAAATACAGCTGTCAGATTTATATAGAATGCGTTATAATAGATGCTGAGAGAGACAAAGTGAAAGAATATCAATAAATATACGCAATAAATAATTATATCACCGCTGTTTGGAATATTTATGATACGGTTGCATTACTCGATGTTTAAAAATTTGTGAAACTTGTATGAATGTAATGAAAAATGTAAGGTATCCTTATCGAAACAGTCTGAAAGTAAGCCATTTTTCAATACCGGTCCTGCTGGTACATTGTGTTTATATTGCACAGAACGCAGCGGATACCTACCGTAATGTAAACGAACTGGAACGCGTGGTAAATCCAATAAACCGATTTTCACTCGTTACCGGACCAAATCGTATTTTAGAGTAACTTTTTTACACGGCCGGGGTGTGCCACCTATATCGGCTCGGTATCATACTGGCAAAGATAACTGGAAATAACGAGCCAAAACGGATACGAAATTTCCTAAATAGTTTGTGTATCTAGGGTATATCTTTTTTTTATTTATTTATTTATTTTTTTTTTTTGATTGAAACAAGCATTTTTTTCATAACGTATTGGCGTTGTGATGTAATATTTTTAATTTTTCATAAAATTCATCGAACCGATTTTTACGTCTCACGATAGATAGGTATATCTCAATGATACTATTTTTACAATTTCTCACGATATATTCTCACGATATTTTTTATACGCTTATCGCATGAACATCTTCTTATTCCATTATAATTACATTTTTCGTATCAATTAATTCCCTTATTATCTTCTAGCGGGTATTCAAAGGCCGGGCCGAATGTTTTTACGCATACCCCTTAACAAAGTTACATCGCGAGCGAGTTGAGCTCCTTTAACGAGTTCATTCTGGGGACGAATTAATAGGTGTTATCCCCTTGATAGAATTGAAGTAACGAGATTAAAAGTAAAGGGCCTTTCCTGGAAGGAATTTCGTCTCTTGTCGCTTGACACCGTATTAAAATATGGTAGAAGATTCCCGTTATCACAGGAGGGCGATTATTCGAAAAGTGACGTAAAAATGAACAGAAATAACAATAATATCCAAGTATTTAATTACTATTGTGTCAAGAAATAAAAGATTATGAAATATAATATATGTATCAATTGCAGTAATGTCAAAATTAATGTTATTGTAGTCTTTAGGTCTTAATATATGCATTAGATACAGATTTTTCTAAAATATAATGCTTTCTTGATATAATGATGATTAAAACGCTTTTTCTTTACCGGCAATTAAATAATCGTTTAATGAGTAATGAGTAATGAGACGTTTAATTATATAACTATGTCATTTTATTCCATCGGGCCAGTATGTCGTCTTTCGTGGTTAAAGTTTCGTAGGGGAGAAAAGCGAGAGTACCGTCGTAGCGCACCTGCCTTCCAAGTAACTTGGAATTAGGATTAAAGGTGGCCAAAAATTAAATCCTTATCTTGGTGGAGCCGACAAGCAGGACGACGGCGCGAAAGGGGTGCGGGGGCGGTTAAGGGAGGAAGGAGTTCTTAGAGAAGCTACTGGTGCTCTGCTTCTGCAGGCTCGAACCGGCGGGGGTGACTCTTAATCTGGCGCCAGCGCTGCAATTTCTTCCCATTAGCGGGCTCCTTCGCGATTAAACATTTGCATAATCTCGGGACGCTTGTTATAATTCGGAGGCATAATATATATTTAAGACCGGAACGTGAACATCAACAATGCGCGCGAATATTTTTGCCGCTCGAAATTTTTATCTTTTGAATTTGCTTGTAATTTTTCTGTTGCTTCAATCAGAGTTTATCAATTTTATGACACAATTGATCTTAACGCTCTCTCTTTTCACGATGCAATTTAGTGAGAAAAATTCGTAATCAAAAAATTCCCATGTTTTCCTTAAATTCTTTTATTAAAATACAGAAAGAAATATATTTAAAAAATTTATGATGTGTCTAACATATAGACATATCATATAGACAGATGATTGATTATTATCATTTGTAAAATTCAATTTTCTGTATTAAATTGTTATAGATTTATCATAACAGAGCGCTTGCATATAATCCTAAATATTGACTATTCTTAACGTAGTATTAGTAGCAATATCCAGAAATTCGTCGTATGACGCTACGATAGTTCTCCAACTCAAGTTCCTGTTATGCGGATTACCGCGAAATATTGGTGAGAATTAATGAGAATTGTAGTTTGCATATCTGAGTAATATCGTTACCTAACGTACCTTTACAACATAGCTACTACATCAACCATCGTTGTAACTAAACACGGTCAACATACCGGTAATCTATACAATAAAGTTTCTATACGAATTTGCTCACTATTATTAAAAGTTCAATATCACGTGCATTCGATATAGTCTTACATTAATAAATTATTAGTAGTACCAATATAATTTGGTTTTTCTCGAAACGGTGGCGGTGATTCGCACTCTCACGGTGACGAAAAGTAATTCGGGATATTGATCGTTCGCGGTTGATGGTTTCGTGTTCCTGGATATAAAGGGAAACCGCTATATGATGCTTCGGGGGCTTGAGAACCCCTGTTTGCTCACCTCGCTATGAAATTGGTTGGGACCACTTTGACGCGTCGATGAGCTCCTATACCTCTCTCTCCTAGTGCTCTCAAAACTTCTCTTACCCCAACTGTACTTTCGTATACGTGCTTTTGTGTATGTGTGTGTGTGTGTGTGTGTGTGTGTGAGCGCGCGCTCGCGTATTATATGTATGTGTTCTCATGTGGGAATTGGTATTGCTGCAAAACGTGATATCACCCGCACCGTTTACCGCGCGAATGTGTGCGCATACGAAAACGGTGGTATACGAAATCGCCGGTTGTATTTAACGCTGAAACAGATTTCTCTAATCGTCCGCTATTCTCTAACCGTGATAATACGGCTCGGATAATGCTTTTGCAACGACATTTTGCGGTTCTGAATGTTTGGATCTTTTTTTTAGATTTAATTAATTATATTAATTGAGAGAGAGAGAGAGAGATCGTGAAAGAAATGCAGACTATGATTTTATAATATTAATGATATTTCGTTACAATTAATTTATTTTTATAATCTCAATGAAATATATATGTGGAATTTGTTAAGAGATTGTACGTCGCACTTTAGTTTTTATTTATACAAATAATAAATAAAGATATTAATTTTAATTTAATACTTTTTAATTTATTAGTTTTTTTGTTTAAAATGTTAAGTAATACATAAAAATAATTAATATTATGTTTAAAAATATTTGAAAGACATTTAGAAAGTGATAAAGACTATTTGTATACATTAGAATTATAATTTTTCTATCCTATTAATTACAAAAGAGGCAATTGTGATTACTTTTTGTTAAAATAAAAGATGATTCTTCTTTATATTATATAAAAACGTCAAAGATTTATATATTGCCTTAAATGTTAAGCAATTCAGCAATTTATTAAATTTAATTAATATAAATTGCAATACGAATCTCGCGCAATGACTTACCGCATCCCCGATACAAAGCTGTGACTTGTCGACTGTTGATTGAAACACACTCACCGTATTAACGGTCTGCGCTATATCATAACTCGGAATTAATTATCCGGGATTACTTTGCGGCGTCCATTACGGTATCCAAGTAGTTAAAGCGCAAAGGTAAGCCAATACCAGCTCCTGGCTTTGTGAGATCATTCCTGTCGGTGGTCTGGTTATAGGAATCTGGTCTGCAGTCGAAGGATTGGCTACGTTATCGAACAATATTATTGGTATCGTTCCCAGGAATTAATTAGGTTCGTCCGAAACCCCAAAAGTGTCAACCGGTTGGTGATATTCTCTCTCTCTCTCTCTCTCTCTCTCTCTCTCTCTCTCTCTCTCTCCCTCCCCCTCTCTCTTTCCCTTCGTCCTATCCATCCTTTCCCTCTTTTATAGTTAATTAACTATTTGCAAATTAAATATGACTTGGGTATCTTTATAGATCTTTTTCTTTTAGTAACATCTTATTTTATTTAATAAAGAAAATGCTACAAAATGCTTCATGGAAAATTATATGTTTCTCATTGGACAATCTTTTCTCGTAATGATTTTGCAATGAATGATGAATATTATTGGGGTAAATTTCAAAATGTAGTTACGCGTTTACAGCACTTGGCGAATGACAGACATTCTCTCTTTCTTCAATGGTCTCTCTCTCTCTCTCTCTCTCTCTCCATCGAGGTGTGATGAGTTTCCGGCACGGAGGTTACCTGGCTCTGCGAATTCCGGATTTAACGACTTGCGTATTGATCGCTACCAAGTACGGCGTAATGGACTTGGTTCTAAAAGCGCGGCATGATACGCAGATATTTAGATAGAGAGTAGTAAATTCTCGCAAAAGTGAAAAAATCTGACTAGAATATCAAAAGCATTTTCTTTACGTTCTTGTGTGAATAGTATACATTGGTTTAATATACTCGACGCAACATTGCAAGCTCAGAAATGAGTTTCCGCAGGATTTATCGTTTCTCTTACGCTGTTTTCAGAAAAAAGTGTGCTTATATGTCTTATGTAGTTAGCGTACAGTGTATGTTGATGGGATATATCACCTCTTCTATACGGTCCATGTGGCATATGTAATTTTAATACAGTAAAGTGTTAATTTTGCTTTCTTTTTATTGAATATAAAGTTGATGCACATTTTACAATCTGATTTTCTAGAGAAAATAAATCTAACATAAAAAAAGATCGCTTCATTTTTCGGCCGAATAGGAAACTTGGTGTGAGTGGAACTTAAAACGACGTTTGGTGTCGAAGAGCCCCAGCTTGTTCCTAGCTTAACAGAGATTTCGTGTGAATGTTCAGGAAGCTAGAGCGTGTTAAACGCATTGGGTTTTGAGCACGAAGACAGGTAGGATATTTGCGAGCGTAGTGGAACGGATGAAGGAAGTTAGAGGTTGGAGAGAGAGGGAGAGAGAGAAGCAGAGAGAGAGAGAGAGAGAAGGGGGGGGGAGAAAGGCAGTGGCGAAATGGTTTGGATTTTACGGATTTTCGGATTTTACGCTTTTTGGGCATTGCTCTGGCGTGCACCCAGCTCTAGCTCGGCGCATCGGGCAACCGACGTGTGCGGTTATAATGGTGACTACGTGCGTCCTGCAGAGACTTCCTTATCGCCAAAAGTCCTTTCAGGATGCTGTTGAAAGGCGATTTACGAGTTGATTCACGGAAAATACACATTCCGTCAACGTTGTCCACCGTGCTTTGTGTTTCTACGAATATCTTTGCGTCGTGACTTTTGGATCCAACAGATCTTGAGCAAGCCAAACATTTAACCCGCTTTTGAAATTACAAATATATTACAAAGATAATAATCCCGGGGTAACAACGTACATTATTATATTAATTATTGATTTAATCAATTGTGTTTATGCCTTTTATACAATTTGATTGTTTTCAATTATAATATCCATACAAATAATGTTCTTCAATTATCATTGTGATTGTTATAATAATCCATATATTTTAAGTAATATTCTTTAATCATCATTATGACTGTTATTTATCTTTCATCATCAAATATCAACATAGATATTTTGCAAAGCTTAAATGTTATCAGATCAAACTATTAACTATGAATTAGTGAACGGCGATAATTTGCACGATAACTGAATCAAAGTAAATTTGCGACGAAATATTCCAATTCTTTGAGACTACAGCTTTGTACTATGACGAAATTTTTGTTAAGTGAGTAAAATGTCTTTTGTTTACTGATATTGACTACAAGACTAGTGAAATTTAACAGCTAAAAAATTCTTACCATCATAAATGCTATTATATATGAGAAATAAATGAGATTCTTGCAAGTTGCACATGTGAATTTTTTTTATACGTGCAAGAGGTATGCGAGAGTTAAGAAATAGTTTAACACTACGTTAGATATTGTGCACAAATGATTTAATTCAAAATTGTCGGATTAATTTCGATTTCCGACCTTAGCGCCTCTTTGGCTGTTCGCGAGAGAGTAATAAGATACTCGGTAAATCGGCACCTTTCGGCCATTCAGAGGATGGCGATTAATAACTGACTTCGTAAACTCGCGACGATTCGTTTCCCTTGGGAAGTTTCGTAATTACTGATAATCTTGAACGAAGAAAACGATCGGCAGGAATCCGGACTAGCAAAAAAATGGTGCGAGGAGAAAGATTTCCTGTCCGCTAGGGGGAAAAAGCGCCGAGATAAAAGACTTACCGAGCGATTAATAAATCGAGTGTCTAATTGAACGAACACTTTAGAAGAAGATTCAATTCGGCATGTCGCCAGTGAGTTATTTCTTCTTTCTTTTATTATTGCAGGATAAGTAGGGCGCAATCAACAAAGAAAGTTACATCAAGAACCTGATTAAGATAACATTAGTTATCCAGCATTAGTTTTTTAAACTTTTATTGTGTGATACAAAATGTTAGATAGTAGTTAAAATTTATTATGTAATATGTAGCAGTAAAAGTTGATAAAGTAAATGAAAGAATTAGCAATTGAATATCGTGAAAAAGGTATAAAAGTTTACGATAATAAACAATTTCACAAAGTGTAAAGTTAATGAAAATCGTTACATGATAGCTGGGACAATGTCACGTTGAGAAATGGGCTTAAGGAAATAAGTGACGCATCACTTACGAAGGTGAGTGGAAAGTACGAAATAAGTAAGGGACAAACGCAAACGTGGCCAATATGATGGTAGAAGCTCGAGGTGAGGGGAACTAGGAGGATTGAAACAGATTTATTTGGCTTTCGGTCTTTCCGTTTCTTTCACGTGTAAGAGATCGATGTCACATCGTTTTGTGCCATGGGAGTGCGCGCAACTTGGAGCAGAGGGTGAAAAAGGGGACTGTGCTTTTTTGAAATCTCCTTCCTCAATTGCGTATTTTCTCGTCATTTCTTTACATTCATATCGAAACACGTATTTATTTGCATTTTATTAATAATTCGACAAATATTTATTCATTTTTCGAATTAAAATTTACAAAATAAATTTTTACACAATTCCTTTTTATACTATTTATATGCAGAGATATATTTTTTGTTTTTATTTATTCGAACCAGTGCTCAACTATTTTTATAAATTCGTATACGTAAACATCTATTATTGGCGACAGACCGGAGTCGGCGTACATATTTCATACAGTTGACGACGCTAGTACTGCGGATCTTGTTATTTAATGGAAGGGGTTCCTGCATTATATGGCGAATCCTCTACAAGCTCAAACATCTGTGCCGCCCTACTCACAACCATCAGCGTTCGTGCGCGGGACAGGTATGTCTTTATTAAATTTGGAATTAGGCGAGCTGGCTGGTGGCGGCTCGAATTCCGTCGCTCTCTAGAAACGGGGTCTGCAGCGAATCAGCATTGTCCGTTGCCGGTTCGGTCATGTATACGTGCATTTATTCGTTTGGTGGGTATATAAAGAACGCTCGCTCGTGGCTGTGTATGTACGTACATATATATATATATATATATATATATATATAATATATAAATATAAATGTATTTTCCATTGCTCCTGCTGAAAATTTACAACGTAATACTCTCACTTTTTTTGGATCATAAGTGATTTGCATCCTTTTTACTCGACGTATTTCCAATTAACTTATATTTATTATTTCAAAGAATAACAAAAGTGTTAAATCGAATATTTCAATTAAATAATTGGAAAAGAGTAAAATTCTTGATAAAACTTGAAGAAAGGAAACTTCCTAAATGAATTGCTCTTAATACTGCTTTTAATTTATTTTTCACTGCTGGTGAATATGTGAAGGTATTAAAGCACGAAACAGAAATCTTTATACTTATTTTTATTTTTGCGCTCTCTCGCTCTCTCTCTCTCTTGGTAGAAAGTACGGCGTGCGATATTCGCAGTTCACTGAAAGAATGCCATGATTAGAAGGATAAACTCTGTGCTATCTAGCGCCGTTTTAACCTCGAAATAAGCGACGCCGTTTTGTTCCACGAGTACTCGCGGCGGAAAGTTTTAACGATACTCGTTCATTGCTACGGGCAGCCGTTCCCCGTGGAAAAGCGTCGCTTCCGTAAATTTCAGAAAAATCTCGACTGGGAAATTTCGGTGTAAGAGTAATTAACGCTCGGCATCCCTACTTTCGCGGGATTTACTTTGTTCGCTTCGCTCTCAGTTTCCGCTTTGTTCGTCGCGCTGCGACACGTCGCGTTACATCTCCTAGTGAACATAAATAACAGGAAGATTAAAAAGAGATACGAAAGAGAACAGAAATCTAACTGCGATAAAAAAAAGGAAGATATGACTCGGACGAAATAAGAAAAATGTTGTAACACTCTTATCCAATATTCTGACATCTAGAAAAATTTTCTTCTAATTTTGATGCATGATGCTTACAGCTTTACGTTATGAAAAGAAATGGAATAATTTTAATCAAAAGTGCTTTAATCGGATGAATCATTTGTAAATCAAAGAGCAACTATTTCTTCTCGGGGACAGGAACGTGTGAGTTAACTCAATTCTTGCCCCCGATAATTTCCGCATTTTTTTTTCTTTCCTCTACGTTCGTTTCTTATATCGATGCCAAGAAGCAACACAGTTTCTTTCATCTCAGCTCTGTCAGCTTCGTCTTCTGCAGGTTGCTTTGCTTTCTGCCGCTGCCGGGTATAAAGTTGCGCGGTGGTTGCTTGTATTCCCGCGGCTTTTCAAATTATATGTTCGACTTATCTTCCCGTCCCCGTCTCGCCCCGGGGATTTTCCGGCGCGGCAGGTCACAAGGGTAGAAGAGGAGATTCCACCCTAAAGATTCCACGGCGTATCGGAGCGCTTCTCTCATTCCCTCGTCAAAGGTACGAGGACTTTATTAAGCGCCGAAAGAGGCGCATGATTCGATTCGATTTCTACGCGATCCAGCCAATCTCTTTGACGAACGATTATTTGATGTTTTTCTTAGCGAATGCTAGGGAACGGAGGCCATATATTTGAAAAGACGTTACACGTCATGGAATACTGTAATATTTTATCTTATTTCATTTTTATGATAACGATGCTGTTTTTATAAGGCTTTCTGATTAACTCTTTAATCACACGCAGAAAGTCTTATAAATATATAGGTATAATTTTCCTTCGATTGGCTAATATAATCAAATATTAGGGGGACCGGAAAGTAATGTCGTTTGTCGCATGTTGATATTCATTTGTCATTTATCAGCTCATTGTGTACTTCAAAGTCGTGCCAAAGATATTTAAAAAAAAAACGACATTACTTTCCGGTCCCCCTAATACACAGATGCGTTCGACATTTCTTTAGTAACATTTTCTCTATCTATTATTTTAAATGAAAAAAAAATTGCGTTATATTCGTTCACGTTAATCGGAGTGCTTCAAAGAGGATTAGAGGGCCAAATGGCGACGCGTCTCGCTCGCCGTTCGGAAATTATCTTGACAGCCCTTCGAGTCATGTCATAACGCGGTATCGACGACAGCTCCGTCCAAGGTCCTTCGCGAAGGGATTAAATCGATAGTGGTCAACGCGAAAGCGCATACATTGTCGCGATAATAGGAGATTCGAAACTTCTTCCGCCGAATGGGCCCTTCCACCTCGCCTTTGCCATAAACCACGGCGATGCATTTAATTCTGTCGTACTTGAAAATCCTTACGACGACGTTCTTCCTATAACTATCCTTCTTCTACGAGAACCCACCATTTACCCTCTTACGTACCTGTTTTACTCTTTCTTTAATGGATACTTTTCACGTCGCTCGTATAACATTAGAACCGCCTATATCGAAACGCATGGGTTTCCAGATACATTCAGGACAGCTTCAAAGAAACTACACACCTCGGAGTAATGCGAAAGTTGATTTTACGTTGTTCAATCCAAGCTTCGCTAATTAGTAGATGTAGCTTTAATCGTTTTAGCGCAATATTTTTAATATATCTATTCCATAAGGACCCCGAAGATTCACGTTACGCGATTACGGAGGAAAAGATAGAGAGTGGCAAAGAAAAGCAACGTTAAGACCGGCGCGGGCGTTCTTTAACAGTGGCACTAAAGCCGAACCTCGGTCTTTTACCGTGCAGCTTTGCGGCCTCTTTAACGCCGACATAGCGTTATGCTTAACGTTTATGGCAACGCAATCCGGCGCGTAGTCCAGACGGATATTTTATATTTTATAATGTCGTCTATAAGAAAGAAGGACAAAAGAGAGCGAGAGAGAGAGAGAGAGAGAGAGAGAGAGAAGGGGAAGAGGAAAACAAGACTTGCTCGTCACTGTTTTATGCTTTCTCTGAGATGCAAAATGGCAGGAAAATTTGCATAATACACTTATACTTATTACACTTTTAATAATTAATTCGATTTAAATATAAATCTCTAATGCGCATTTGTCATTTAAAAAGATTAAGCATTTGAAATGTCGGTTTCATTTCTTTGTGAATTTCTTGTTTGATATATCAAAAATCTTGTCACATTTTTTTTGTGAATTAAAATACATACTTAGAATAGTAAAAAGGTCTGAATTATCACCATATACAATCACTAAAAAAGATTGATATCGAAAGAGAGTTGAATTATTCACAAATCGCCGAACCGTTTGAAAAGAGACCGGCGAGAGCATATCGTTCAACTTAATTTAATTTGGCACGCGTTCAGAAATTCGCAGATACGCTTTGTCGGCGCTTTGCGGCGTGATCGATTAGATCGTCACGCGAGAGAATTCGGATTAGCCGTTGAATTCTTCAGCTCGCTCGCTGCCTGAACACGTTCTGGCTGTCGAGTCGCAATGCACGATCGCGCAAAAGAGATTTAATTAATACAATTGACCCGAGAGCGGTCGCTCTCTTGCCAGTCGCCTTGCAATTTCAATTTCTCTTTT